>NC_135642.1:29362119-29664219 GCF_053574225.1 Canis aureus
CTGGAGCCCAGTGTGCCAGATGAGACTGGGACTCTGAGGAGGTGGGGAGGAGGGCAGAGTCAACAAAGCATCAAGGATTTTGGATTGGGTTGTATTCAGAAGCCACTGAAACAATTTTTAGGTTTTGGGAGGTGGAGAGAAGAGAGCAGAGAAATATATAATCTGGGATTTTAAAAGATCCCTCAGGTCGCAGATGAAGAGCAGAGTTGGGAGGTCCGTTTGCAGTTGCATTTGGGGGGACATATTGGTAGCTCAGGAAGGGGAACAGAGAGAAGTGAATGGATTTTAGAGATATTTCAAAGTTGAAGTCAACAGGGTTAGGGAGGGATTGTGTGGTGGGGTGTGGTAAGGGAGAGGAAGGTATCAGTAATACCTTCTAGGTGTGCTTCTTGAGGATCTGGATGTGTGACATTGCCAAACCCTGAGCCAGGAACTGGGAAGGAAGGCTGGCAGCCTCACCGTGCTGCCCCATGTGCCTTCTTTGCTGCACTCACTACTATAAACGAGTGATAAGCTGTGGACCATAGCTCCTTCCTGTAATGATGACAAATGAAGGGGTGGAAGCGGCTTCCCAGCCGTCTCTGAGAGAGCACCGTGAGTTCCCTATCTGAATTTATCAATATAAAATGTGTAAATGGATATTAATATTAGGTCATAATAAATATGAATTCAGTTGTATCTGAATCTGTCCCCAACTGCCCGAAGAACCTCACTGCTGTTCTCTTAGATTTGCAATGGACAAAACACAAAGGCCTTAAAAAATTTCCTGTATGCAACGTCTTGATTATGCATTCTGGTGAGAGAGAATACATTTTTGAAACATTGTGAACAATAATCATAACACACTGTAATTTAAGGACAATCCATGGCTGAAGGCCTCTCGGTATTTTAACAGGAAACAACAAAGAGGGGAACTTGATAATCAAACAGGGCAATGTGCCCAAATAAATAAATCCCAGATTTGGTTCATAAACTCCTCTACTCAGGACTCAACACTAAAGAAATGCTATACATGAAATTGGCGAAGGTTGTTCAGAATGATTCTTCTCACCTGGAAGTGCGCTGCAGTCATGCGGGCGAAGTCCTTGGACAGAGCCTGAACCCTCAGCTCTCTTATGTACATTATCGTCCTATGTGGCCAACACCCATCAGATCAAAGGCTGCCTATCATCTTTTGCTAGTCTCACCACAACAGGCATCAATATGCCCATTCCCAGCTTACCTCACAAGGATGCAGGCCTTAGAACCAGGCTCCAGCAGTCAGATGCACCTGAGGACTGACTCATCTGAGCCACCTGAAAAAACTCCTGCATGTAGCATTTCCATAGTTGCTTGTATGGTGGGTATGGGTGGCCGAGGTCCTCTGGTTCTGGTGCAGCAAAGGCAATGGGGGATTTACTCTAGCGGTTTTTTTGAAGGTAAATTCCTGGTGTAGAAGTGGCAATGGGGGCAGGCGTAAGTGCTGTCCTTGGGTGGTTGGGGAGGCATCATCAGCAATGGTGAGTTCTCACCTGGCCACCTGCCTCAGGTGGTTTAGGCCTTGCTCCAGGAAGCCCAGCCTCATGCTCTTGTCCTCTCTCTCATCACTGGTATCCTCCTCCAGCCCTCTCTGAAGAATGCCTTTATTACCTCCACCTGGCTTCAACAGCCAGTCACCTTTTACTATATTTGCTTTATCCCCTTCTCCGTGTATGTATGGTTCTTATTTTTGCGATACCACTTGAAAGTTGTCCGGTTGAAAGTTGTCCACCTCCTGACGCTTTACTCCTAAACACTTTCAGAACACATCTCCTAAGCATAAGTATAATCTCCCATAGAACCACAACACTGTTATCAAACCTAAGAAAATCAATATTAATTTCATAATACTATCTGGAATACAGTCTATATTTAAATTCATCCAGCTTGAGAAAATCTTTTACAATTATTTTTTTCCAAAACAGGATCCCATCTAGGTTCATTATTTTAATTGGTGGTTATGTCTCTTTAGTCTCTTTTAGTGTAGAGTATTTCTAACTTTTAAGCCCATGAGGTTGACTTTTTTTTAACAGAGTGGGGGGAGGGGCAAAGGAGGAGGGGGAGAGAGAGAATCCTAAGCAGACTCCAGGTCCAGCACAGAGCCTGACATGAGGTCAGATCTCAAAACTTTGAGATCATGACCTGAGTCAAAATTAAGAGTCCAATGCTGAACCAACTGAGCAACCCAGCCACCCCTATGTTGATGTTTACATTTTTGGGAAGAGTATTTCATCAATAGGGCTGTGTGTATCACTGATAGAGTGTTCCACTCTCTGTGATACTAAATGTGATCTCTTGGGTTAGGATGATTACTGCCAGATTGCTCCATTGTAAATGTATGTCTTTTCCTTTTGCAAGTAATCTTGTAGTAAGAAATCTACTTTACCTCTCGAGAATATCTTCTTGAAAACTTTCACATTAATGATTTAGTATCTATTGATAATTCTTGCCTGGCAATATTTTTCTTAAAAACTTTTAAAAAAAGATTTGTTCATGAGAGAGAGAGAGAGAGAAAGCTCGACCATCTACATGTGTTGTGTGGGGGGAGGGAGAGAAGCAGACTCCCTGCTGAGTACGGAGCTGGATGTGGGGCTCTATCTCAGGACCCTGAGATTACACCTGAAGAGTTGGTCCAAAATCAAGAGTTGGTCGCTCAACCGACTGAGCCACTTAGGTGCCCAGGCACCACTCTTAAAAACTCTTTTTCTCCTTTATCAGACAAAATTAGCCTCTGTTACTTACAACTAGGAACTCTGACTTAGTAAGCCACCTCCTATTAGTAAGAAACAGCATGGAACTGGAAGACCAGAGAGTTAGTATCAGCTCACTACTGCGCAGTGTCACTTTGAGCAAGTGCTTGGTCCTGATAAAGGGCCAAGCAAGTGTGGCTCTGATAAAGCCAGTCCCAGTGTGCTATTCTGAATCCAGCCAATTTTTAACATCTCCCCACCATGTTCCATGACTCTTCCCATTTATGTGCTTTTTCTCTCCTCCATATTCAGGGAGCAGTGGGGCAATGGGAAAGGGCAAAGGGGCTAAGCTGGGGTAAGGGCAGAGGAATTCCACTACACCCTCCCACCAGGCTGGCCCAGGCAATCCTCAGAAATCACTGCTCCAGTTCACGGGTGCCAGCTGCCTCACAGGACTCAAAGAACAATGCAATGCCAGCCTCCTCTTTGGAGCACTCACAGCTTGGCAGGCTGTAATGTAGGCAGCTTTTTTTGGATGCCTCCATGTGCATTGCTCATTTCCAACTCAACCTGTCTTCTCTTGTCACTGTTAATCTCCTTGAGAGAGATGAAGCACTGATGCATAGTGGACACATTTAATGTCATGGAGTGGACAATGAGTAAATACCAATGTATACAAATATATTCACCCATGAATATACACCTTTCTTGACTACACACACACACACACACACACATTCCCTTAAAGGACAATGTTTTGATGAAGTGGTTCAATACATGCTGCAGAAGAAATTGAGACATCTAGCAGTCAACTCAGTTGCCTAAATTTCTCATTAGTCAGTGGCAGAGATAGAAGCAACACTCTAATTACTGGACCATTTCTCTTCATTGTAACTAAGTTCTGTGAAAAACCATCATCTAGGACTGGCTTGAAGAAGCATACACCAGGCATAGCCCATCTAGACCTTAGAATCTCCATTCAGACCACTGCCCACATGAAGCATATCTTACACTGTAACCACTTGGCCACCTCCAAGCCATAGCACTCCATAGCTGGATCAATAAATATCAGAGCATCCAAGCCTCATCAGGCTCGATGGAGGTGACCCCAAAAGTCCTGCACCTGATTACCAATTCCCGTAGATGCCCTCCGTTTTTAGTGTAATTGATGTGTCACAGACTTCATCCTGTGATTTGTTATGGCTTCATTGATTAACGGGGGGCTGACAAAGCCCAGTGTTTTCCTGCTGCTCTCTCTGGCAGGAATGTTTGTTCAGCAAACAAGAAGGATTGGGGGAGGGATGAAAACTCAGGGACTCTGCTTCCCTTCATGTCTCTTCTTCCTTCTGGATATCACAGAATTAGCCAGGGCTGGATTAATGTGACAAGGGCTTGAGAACGTGGGTCCCATTACCACTGGTTCCTGTAGTTTCCTAGAGGAAATTAGCCTCCTTCAGTTTTATAAGTAACTGGAGGCTTGCAAGAATTTATGAAAAGTTACTGACTGGCTCTCTTAGAAAAAAAAAAAAAAACAAAATAAAATATAGTGCAGCCTGCTGGCAAAACGAAATTAATGGTGATCAAAGAACAGTTTTCTCCGGAGATGTGTATTAATAGGGAAAGTCAGGAATAAAATGGGAATGATGGAAAGATTTTAGTTCTTGATCTGGGTGGTGGTTACACAAGTATGTATAGGGATGTGTGTGTGTGTGTGCACGCACAAGAGAAAGAGAATTCATTGAGATGTACACCTAAGATTTATGCACTTTGCTCTGCATATGCTACAATCTTATTAAATCTCTTATTAAAATACAGCCTGCTATAAAGGAAAGAACACTGTATTCAGGCCATCTTCCTCTCATTGTTTACATCTTGGCTGTCTTCACTTCTTCAGCAAAGAAGAAGCCAGAGCACTGCCCATAGCCAGAGCAGCCCACCCTCCCCCCCCTACACTCTATCCAATTACCTGGTTAATTTTCTTCATTGCACTTATTATTGTCTGGATATAGCTTATTTATTAATGTACTTATTGGCTATTTCTCACCACTGGAATATAGATCCTGTGATGGCAGTGCTTACGATTATCTTGTTTCTTTGTGGACTCCCCAAGCAGGAAATATATATTGTTTGACTGACTGAGGTAGCGATACATAAGGTGATATTAGGAGTCTGTTCTGTTATAGGATGAGTGTTACCAAAATAAGGTCAGAAGATCAAATGATGCTCATGGTAAAGACTCAGGACTATGGCCAAAGTCAGGTTAGAGTTCATCAGACCAAGATCCAATCTCCAACCGGAACACGAAGTCATGGTCCAAAAGCTGGCATAAGTGGTCATCAGGCCAGCTACAAGGGCAACTCAGAGGTGCTGGCCCCAACAGTGCATATTCCAGTCTATAAATAGCTGCCAGGCAGATCAGCTTAGGGGTGTGAGCCAACTTCCCGAGAGGTGAGAATAGATATGGTTCTCAACCAAAGCGATTCTGCTTGGGTGATCGCTGGCAATGTCAGGAGACATTTTTAATTGTCACAATGAAAGGGAGGAGGACAACTGGCATAGAGGGAGTAGAGGCCAGGGATGCTGCTGAACATCATACAGTACACTGGACAGCCCCACCCTTCACCCACAACAAAGAATTATCCAGGCCAAAATATCAATAGTTCCCAAGCTGAGAAACACTGGATTAGGGCAGACTCTATCTGAAGTGGGGAGAAATTAGTATCTCAGGTTTTTTTTTTTTAAGATTTTATTCATTTATTCATGAGAGACACACACAGAGAGGGAGGCAGAGACACAGGCAGAGGGAGAAGCGGGCTCCATGCAGGGAGCCCGAGTGAGACTCGATCCCGGGACTCCAGGATCATGCCCTGGGCCAAAGGCAGGCGCCAAACCACTGAGCCACCCAGGGATCCCCTGGGATCTCAGCTTCAAATGTGTAGGAGTAACTGTGTTCTTTCACTGTAGGAGGCAAAGGCCACTGATCTTCCAGAGGCAAAAAATATATCCATCTATAAGCATCCTATCCATGTTCTGTTCTATGAAACATTTTATTTTGTGGTTATCTCCTTCTCCACAAGCACCAGCAGACCGACGTTTAAACATTTTACAGTTGGTGTTCTGGAATTTAAAACCTAAAACTAGTTTGAGTTTTCCTCACTGGATGAGCACCTAGCTACTGGCAATTCCGTCTGACAATCAGTCATTCTTGGGCTCCAGGCCAATTTCTTTAATGAATCTCTCTAATTTAATTCATATTTCCCCACCTCTCTTTTAAGTACCACCCAGGCTCATCGAGCCTAATATTTGAACCAAACACATTTAATGACCGTCCCTTCATTAAACGTTACAGCTCTTTAAGGCCTTGGCAGGCAGGTGCCCCACTCGATAACCTAGCGCCCTGGCAAAGTCAACAGCCGGAGCCAAGTTCATCCCTCTGCTTCCGTCTGCAGCTGGGGCCAGAGCCTTGGAGGCGAGACAGGCTTTATCACTGGGGAAGCGTAAGTTTTCCAGGCCAATGGATTCAGCGCTCTGGCTATATCTCATGCCTTGACACTAGATGTCAGCGAAGGGTAATTGTTGTCTCAATTTAGAGGCCAGCTCAGGTAGCTGCTGGCACCCTTGGTTCATGTTTTATAGCAAAGGTGAAGTATGGCTCCGTTCCCACTGCACACATATATTACAATAAAAGGGGATATCGGCGCCTAGTGTTTTTAAAGGCTAGTCATAAAAGATGAATAACGAGGCAGTTTAAAGCTAAAAGACAGCTGCCAAGCTCAATGGCCATGATGGATGCCGAACACCCAGTGTGGAGAAAACCCATTCCTCCGAGACCACCATCCAAAAAATTAATTACTACAATTCAGCATCTTTAAATGTGCCACTTAATATACTGCTACCATAATTAAATTTCCAGCCCTGTGACCTTGAGACCATTTCCTGAGATAATAAATGAGATCAAGGTTTAATTGATGCGGATGCAAGTAGAAACTGTCCAAGGATGCAAAGAGCTTCCACGCTGTGCGTCAAGGTTGGGGAGCAGGGCTGGGGTGGTTGAGGTGGGGCAGAGTTCAACTGCGGTGTTGTGCTTGTCCTTCTGTGATAGGGCAGCGGGCTTGGGGGACTGTCTCTTAAAGCTTCTGCTTTTGGCACCAGAACAGCACAGTGAGGTGGCAACAGCCCTGAACTGGGAATCAGGAAAGCTAGCGCTGGGGTCAGACGTGTTGCTGAGATTCTGGTTGGCCTTGGACCAGTCACTTCTTCGTGGGCCCTGGAGGCTGCTGTCCTCTGTAGGAAGAAGGGCTAGACAACACACTGTCCATGGTTCCTTCTAGCCCTGATTTTCTAGGACTCTTCTTGGTAAGCTGTTGGAGAAACGTGTTAGCCGCCCCTCTCCTGCTCAGCAACAGCACCCCTGCTCACCCCTCAGGTATCCTTTAGAAATTAGTGAAAGGGAATAAAGGGAAAGGAGAGAGGATGAGTGAAAATATCAGTGAGGGTGACAAAGCATGAGAGACACCTAACTCTGGGAAATGAACAAGGGGTAGTGGAAGAGGAGGTGGGCACGGGGTTGGGGTGACTGGGTGATGGGCACAGAGGGGGGCACTTGGTGAGATGAGCACTGGGTGTTATATGTTGGCAAATTGAGCTCCAATAAAAAAATAAAACAAACAAACTGATGTTTGGTATGTTTAGTATATCAATCCTGAGCCTCATACCAAGCAGGGATCACCACAGAGGCGAGCAGTTTTCAGAGGGCATGGGGATAATAATGATGGACTTCCTGAAGAAAGAAATTGCCCCAAGGACTGAGGCCTAGAGCCCCGGACACGGGGATTCAGGAAGATAAGGAAGAACCAGAGAGGGGTGGGTGGGGAGGATGGATTAAATAGGTGATGGGGATTAAGGAGTGTGTCAAGATGAGCACCAGATAATGTATGGAATTGTTGAATCACTATATTGCACACCTAAAACTAATATAACACTGTCTGTTAACTAATTAGAATTAAAATAAAAACTTAAAAAGTCAAAAATAAAAAATAAAATAAAAAGAAAATGTACGGTGTCAGGTTTCTCTGTCAGCCACCAGGGTGTTCTGAGTGCTGACGTCGGGTGAAAGGGCTTGCTACTATCTCCCTCTATAGAATGTCACTGTCTCAGTGGCCAAGTTCCTTGGAAGGCTATAGATGCCCTTTGTCCAGCTAACTTGGTCACATACCTAGGACATACTTAAGGCATGAATCTGGCTAAAATGTAAGCAGAAGGCAAGTATAAAGAGTGGGGCCCCGTGCAATCAGAGAGCTGTGAGTGGAAGGAAGAGTGGGTGATCTTAACCCTGGGCGTTGGGCCTCGGGTAGTTTCAATTAAAAATTACTGAACACCAATGAGGCACTGGGGACTGCGCTAGAGGCCAGCCCTCACTCGCAGTTTGCTCATAGCATTCTAGGGAAGTGGGAATGAATCAATTCACAACAGTGTCATAGTATAATAATGCAGGTACATATAAGGTGCTGCTCATCTGGGTGGGGCTTTACTGGCTTTGTCTGTTTTTAGTTCTCCATTTCCAGCAGCCTTCCCGAATACCTGCCAGTTGATAGGTCTTTGAAGCAGTGCCTCCTCCCCAATAGAAGCATGGAAGCTACAAGCCTTAATTCACTGTAGCCCTAAGAAGGGTCTGTCCCTGTTAACCTTTTCCTCCCTACATCAATGTTGAATAAATCCCCCATCCTCTCTGCTGATATATGCACATAGCATGTGTCCAAGGCAGAGGGTTTTGTATCCGAGGGGATATTTGCAGTGTCTGGAAACATCTGACTATCACAGCTGAAGTGGGGGTAGCTAATGGCATCTGGGATGCTGGTACGCTAGAGGCCTGGGATGCTGCTACACATCTCATGATGCACAGCTCAGACTCCTCCCCACCCCAGAAATCCTGGTCTAAGGTAGTCTATCTAACTTCAACACAACTAGTTGAAGAGTAATAAAGTAAATTTCCACATCTAGTGTGACTTTGGTCTTAGTATATCAAAATAACTGGTTTCACTGATTTTTTTTTTTAATTAGTGAATTACTCTGACACGAATTGGTAGAGGCACAGCATAAAGTGTTGCCAGTTCGTTAAAGCAGGCGTTGCATGTTCCCAGAATTCTGAGCCTCATACCAAGCAGGGGTCACCACAGAGGCGAGCAGTCTTCAGAGGGCATGAGGATAATAATGATGGACTTCTTGAAGAAGGAAACTGCCCCAAGGACTGAGCCCTAGAGCCCTGGACGTGGGAAGCCAGGAAGATAAGGAAGAACCAGCAAAGAAACCTGAGGAGGAATGGTTAGACCCAAAGACTAGAAGGGACACTGAGAGGGAGAGGAACCCTAAAAGAAAGTAAAACAAGGATTTCAATGGTGTCTAATGCTGTGCCAAGAGGTCAACCAAACAAAAACAGTGGATTCTAGTATTGAGATCACTGGAGATACGGACAAGAGCTTGTTCTGTGGATTGGAGGGACAAGTGATTTGAGGGGAGTCAGTAGATGAAAGGAAAGAAAACAGAGACATAGGGTATACACTCTCTTTTGAGTAATTCTGCTGTAAAGGGAAACAGAAATTGGGCTATAGTTGGATGGGGATTGTGCGATCAAGAGGTATGTGTGTTTGCATTGAGATGGAAGATACTGTGACACAGTGGCAGGCTGATGGGAATGCTCCACTACAGAGGAAAGTATCAGTGATGCAGGAGTGAGAGGGGACCCTTTGCTTGAACAATATTTTTGAGTGAGTGAGGAGGGATGGATGTTAGTGCACACAGTTGGCCAAAGATGGGAGCATGGAGAGTTCATTCATAGTTTGTCAGTTATCTTTTGCTGTGTAAAAAATTGTCCCAAAATTCAATGGCTTAAGACAGCATGAAAACCCACATTTATTATCTCACACAATTTCCTTAGGTTAGGAACTTAACAGTACCTAGGCTGGGTGGTTTTGGCTCAAGGTGCCTCATGAGGTTGTAGTCAAGGTGTTGACCAAGGCTGTAGTCATAGGAAGGTTTGACTGGGGGCTGAAGACTACTTCCAAGATGATTCATTCACATGACTGGCAAGTTCATGTTGGCTGTTGACAGGAAGCCTCAGTTCTTCACCAGATGGACCTTCCCATAGGGTTGCTCGAGTGTACTCACAACATGACAGTGATCCGAGCAAGGACACGCAGAAGCCTTAAGGATTTTATAATCTAGCTTGGAAGTCGCATACCCTCAGTGTCTCCACATTCTGTTTATTAGAAATGAGTCAGTAAGTCCTAGTCAAGGGGAGGGAATTTAGATTCCACTTTCTGAAAATTCTTTAAATGTCAAAGAATTTGTGGATATATATTTAAATCACCACATATAGTAACAGGAAGGAAGTCAGCGGATGTGGGCACAGATGTGCTGAGGGGGAATTGGCAGAGGTTCTTTTCTGAGCACTTCTATGTTTTTATTGAAGTGGTAAGCAAGGAATCAGCTGAGAGTGGGCATGGGGAGACAGTCTGGGAAGTTGGAGAAAAGATAGATTGTAGGATATGGGAAACAGTTGAAGAGGCGATCAGGAGGATGAAAGGACTAGTGGACTCCCAGTGAATCAAGCGTCCCTCTAGGCGAGTGGTCGTCAACTTGCAGGGCAGCCACTGAGCAGTTTGAGTGTCTTTCTCCAACCAGGGAAATCTGAGGATGCATTGTAAGAAAAAAAACCTTAATCTCCAGGATGTAAGACCGTGGTTTTTTTTTGTTGTTGTTGTTTCCTTCCTTTTTATTTAAATGCTAACACACTTATTTTTTTTTAAAGAACTTGTTTGTATTAATAACATATTTGTTTGTTTGCTTCTGTCTACAATTTATTTCCTTCTTTCTAGTTTTCCAAAATTAACCAAATGTAGGATTTCTCCTCCCTGTTTGTTTAACATGAGCAAATGTGTATAAGGTGTGAATCAGTTTCCCTTTTGCACAGGTGCTATGTGGCAAAGGCAGTGGCTACATACAGTATCCTGCTGAGGGCCAAGCTGAACTGATGGTAAAGTCCCCACAGGACAGATTTCTGTTCTTGTGAGGAAAACGTCCCAGTAGGTGGAAACACTTAGACATGAGAAGGACTCCCTACAGGCGGTGCGCTCAGTCCCCTTTTCAGGAAGCATCTCTCAGGCTCCTTTGGAAAAGAAAGCCCGCACCAGGTGGGAGGTTGGATGAGCTGACTTCACTTGCAAGGGCTCTTCTACATCTCCAAGGCTGTGATCTGGTCACCTGGGGGCTTTTCATTGAACAAACGTTTGCTGAGCTCCTATGGTGTGATGTCCTGTGTACTGAATACCTCCTGTGCTTCACGTCGGGCATCCTCAGACTCACCCCTCGTGCAACCACAGCTGGGGTGGCCAGGTTCCCAGACTGCCGTAGGGTATTTGCTATTCATGAAGTCCTCTAGAGATACTTCTATCAGCCAATCTCGGTTGAGATTTTACATTACAAACTAGCATTGCCACTTAGAGGTCATCATCAGAGACCCCGAGCCACAGAGAAGCAAACCAACTTGTTGAAGCCTGTATTTATTTGGTATGGAATTTGATTTAAGAAATTGAGAATTATGTTTTCTAGAGTCCTTTTCAGCTCAAAGAGTCTGATGTGAGCTCTGTGAATTGTTTGAAGTCCTTTCTTTCATATGCTTTTTTGAGGGGTATTTTCCAGTATGTTGGGTTTTGTTTTGTTTTTAAGTAGGCTCCAAGCCCAGCTGGGCATGGAGCCCAACACAGGGCTTGAACTCATGATACTGAGATCAAGACCTGAGCTGAGATCAAGAGTCAGATGTTCAACCAACTGAGCCACCCAGGCACCCCAATATATGGTTATTTGATACTAATTTGTTGGTTTGGAAGTTTTCCTTTGGCATCAAATGCAGGGTTATTAAGTTTCTCATAAATATAACTTTTTGTAATTTGATTTTTTGTTATGTAATATGATCACACAATTCAAGCTTCCCTCCCCTCCCCCACAGCTCACAGTCTCTTCATGATGTAAACAACTACTAGTTTCTTATTTATTCTTCCAGAGGATTTTTATGCATATGCAATCCAATGTGCACACACTATTTTTCTATCTGTTTTAATAGTGTTTTTACGTGATAGCATACCTTGTACATTTTATGCATCTTGCTTTTTTCTCTTAATATGTCTTCGAGATCTTTTCATTCCAACATAGAATTCCATTGTATGTATATTGCAACAAGCAATTTTATACAAATGTCACATATATGTGGGCAAGTATATCTGTAGAATAAATTTTTGAGAAGAGGAAATGCTGCATCAAAAGTCACGTGCATTTGTAGTTTTGATCTACATTGACATTTTGCCCTCCACTGGCCTTGGAGCACCAACCACAATGTATTAAAGTGCCTGTTTAGGCACTAAAATAATTTTTTTACTTTCTAAAAATTAACAAATGGATGTTTTTAAACAAAGTTAAGTGATATTAACCTTTATCTACTTGAAACATATTTTCAAGAAAGAAAAATTGGAATCAGTGTTACTCCAAAACAGTTCTACAGAGAACATTTTATGACATGAGCCCTGAAGTTTAATTTCTATTCCCATCACCTGTGAGTTCAGAGGTTTCTTTTCCAAAGACTGAATCCTCAGGCTTCTGATATCTTTTTTTTTTTTTTCTTCCTTTGTGGATCAGTGAAGTGAGTTTCTCAGCTCCCCTGACTGCCTAGAAGGGAGGTTCTCTCTGTTTCACATAACAATGACATCATATGCAATGAGCCCTGTTCTCTCTCTCTCCAAGTATCGTCCGTGAACTGATTTCTTTCTCCTGGGACTTTGTCTCTGGGCACATTCCTATCAGTAACCAGTCCCTTTGCCAATTCTTTCTCATTTTCTTCTCATAATTAATAGACTCTGGAAGCTGCTTCAACCTGCATACCCTATTCCCCTAAAGAGTTCTAACCTTTGTTCATGTCATTTATTTGATGTTGAATTTTGCAAAAGTTCAACCTAGCAGTCCTTGCTTAATACAGATTTTAGTACAGTTGACCCTTGAACCATGTAGGTTTGAACCATGGGGGTCCATCATGTGGGATGGATTTTTTTTTTTTGATGAACAGTATAGTACTGTAGATAGATTTTGTCTTCCTTATGATTTTCTTGGTAACTTTTAAAAGTTTAATTTGTTGTAAGAATACAGTGTATATACCTATAACATACAAAATAGATGCTAATCATCTGTTTACGTTACCAGTAAGGTTTCTGGTCAACAGTAGGCTTTTAGTAGTTAAGTTTTGGGGGAGTCAAAAGCTATATATATTTTCAACTGCACAGGGGGTCAGTTCCCTAACTCCCATGTTCTTCAAGGGTCAACTGTATATCTCAACAGCCATATTTACATGTGGTCATTCTTTCTGCAACAAGGAATAATATACATCCATGTTCAGAGGGGGTTTGCTCCTTCTAAGGTGGTATGGGCTTGTAGTGGTTGATGCTCAAGGACAGGAGCCCCACAGAGCTAATTGGGGTGACTAGTCTTTTGGACTTTGGAATTTACTAGCAGCAGCTGCTACTTTTGTAGAGCAATGGTCATTTGCCATGCACTTCACGTTCATTAGCTCATTTAATCCTGATCATAATCTCACGAAGAAGGTATTGTTATTAATCCTATTTTACAGATGGGGAATCAGAGGCTTACAAAGTTTAAGTTATTTACCGAAGGTCACAGCGCACATGGAGCCCAAACTCAACATCTGGTCCTACTCCACCCCACTAGGGACTCAAGAGGAAACTTTGAACATGCATCAGAAGTTTCTTACCCCCTCACTTTCTCAATATCCTATGTTCCTTCCACATTTGGCTAAAAAAAAAAAAAAAGCCCTCATAATTTCTCTTTATTCCTTTGTTTTTAAGTAACTACCATACTGTTCTTTGTAGTAGGAGAGACAAAGGAAGAAGCAACCAACATTTGCCTTGATGGATGCTCCACTTTCTCTTTCACATCCTCACCACAATGTCTCACAGGCTCAATCACAAAATCCACTTCCAAATTTGTGGGGACATAGAGTACATGCTGAAACCTGAAGGCAAAGGAAGATCAAAGAGTAAGTTGTACCTTTCAGACGCATGTTGCTGGATTCAACAAATGTCTACCGATCTCTAGCCCCACGCCAGATAGATAATTGCATGTGTCCTGATTTTAAGAAATTTTTAAAAACCTACTGGGGTTGGGGGGAGATAGTCATTTAAGTGACTATGACAGAAGGCACAATGAAAACAAGTGTTTACATCTCACAAAGCTCTTTTTGCTGCCCTGTGTTGTGTCTCTTACACATAGAATTCCATAGACAACCGTATTCAAAGATTTCCCTTTAAAAAGGAAGAACTTGTGAAGAAAGGAAACATACAAAATTGGATTGCAAATTAATTGCTGGTGGATTCTTTGCAACTCTGACTGCATTTACTTCTCTTTAGGAAATCAGGGTGAGATATAGAAAGATTAATGAAGGAAGACAATCAAAGTATATTGCCTTTTCCACTATCTTTATAAAAATAATACTATGAAGGCAATATCATGCAATAAAAGATTATAAAGGTGTCTATGAAGGAATAAAGTTTCATCCCCACCAAGGAATCCTATTACTTTACAGTCACACGTATTGAACCTTAAGAGCCAGTTCCATAAGCCATTGGCCCTCTGCCTCCCCAAATAAAATAAATAAGAACCGGAGAAATTCTGTTACCACTTCTTTTTAATATATCCTGAGATAAGGAGAAAAGATGAGTGAGAATGAAAGCTATCAAATGATGCCCCCAAACTCCAAGTCATCCTGTCAAACAGATCATAATTAGGTAAGACCACCGACAGGTAGGCAAAAGCTGAGTGTGGTCTAGCTAGAAGCCAAATAGGAGAAGCCCCAAACTTAAAGGTCATAAATTAGTCTGACTTTAAACTTTTACATTGTTTAATAATAGGGTTCCAACAGCTAAATTTAGTTCACCAGAAAAAGCCCTTAAGGATCTAAGTATGTTGCTGTAATGACACTGAACAACCCCTAGGAACACACTTTTCCCCATCTGCTGCTTAGGTAGCCTGTGCTGTCAGTGGAAACCCCAAGATGGCATTCTTGCCTTATTTTTCTAAATGACTCCTTTGGTTAAAAAACAAAACAAAACCCTCTGAAATCCTCACCAAGTTGGGTGACTAGATTTGGGAGGGGGGAGGAAGAAGTGACATTCTATTATTTAATAATCAGTGTTGAGTGGGTCGAAAAGGCAGTTGCCTACCGGATATGATTTTAGGTATGCTATAGAAAAAGCTCTTTGTTCACAATGATTTCTGCCTGCTGGCCGGCCATGCTGCATGCAACGGAATTTTGAGACCCTCTTTCTACATATTATCACTGAGGTCCTAAGGAGGCCCTCCCCCCCCCCACCCCGGTTGACATCAGGAGCGGTAGGCAGCACAGTAAGTCATTATCAGACACAGATAAGAAAGTGGGGGGAGTGTTAATTATCTAGCAGGGACCTGAAGGAAGAGGATGCAGAAAAGATAAACTTTGGCAGAACGAAAGATCAAGGGGAAATAATCATTGATGACCTCATTATTTGATTTTATATGTTAGATCTTCTGTTCACCTATTATCTTATTTCACTCTTTTTAACAATAATGCATGAGGCAGCCATGGCACCGGTCCCAATCTACACCAAATGCAGGTCTGGGAGACGCTCTGAAAGGTCTAACATCATGCAGAATAACCCAAAGCAGTTAGGCCACTGGGATGATGTTGGAGAGAGTCAGAATGAGAGTCACCTCTTCTCCCTTGTGTATGTGGTGCTTCCCTCCCAGGCAGGTGCTTCTCATTGATATTTAAACATACTCAAACCGCTGCCATCCCTTGCTCTGCTATGAAATCCAACATCCATGTTTCAAGTCTCAATTCTCTTGATCTCGAAGCAGAAGCTATCGCTATTGATCATTCTCTTCTTAAAACACTCCCCCCCCTAATGCTGAGATACTTCCCTGGTTTTCCTCCTAGCTTCTGGCCAGCCCATTTCAAGTCTCCCATGCAGGCTTATTTGCCTCTTACCCAATCATCACACGGACAAGCTCCTCCTGGTCTCTTCTAGTTCGTCTGTCCTTTCCCCTTACTTCACTCCATACACCTCCATTGCGGTACTTGCTAGGGACTTGCAAATTGAAATCTGCAGCCTTGACCTCACCAGTGAGCTCCAGACCTACTCGACAACATCTTTGCTGGCTATCTCAAAGGCACCTCAAATTCAGCGTGTCCTCCCAGACTCAAACTGGGTTCTCTCATGTTTCCTAACTAGGTGAATAGTGCCAGCATCTGAAATGTTGTGAAGCCAGAGATCTCAGATTCGTCCTGGACCCTCTTCTTTTCCTCTTCGCTATAGCCATCCACCACCAAGTCTTCTCAGTTTTATCTAAATCTCTCTCAAACATGCCCACTTTCCATCTTTGCCACTGCTGCTATACTAAACCTAACCCACTACCACCTCTTGTCCACACTTCCCATCGTTCTCCCTATGCACCCAAGTTTCTAATTAATCTCCAACATGAAATTAGAGTAATTGTTTTTCAGAACATGAATCTGGTCATTGCTTGCTTAAAAACATGGCAGTGGCTTTCTATTCGCCCTTGTGATGAGGACCAAAATCCTTAGCATGTTTTGCAGGGTCCTGAGTGGTTTGACCCCTCTAGCTTCATCTTACACCTTCAGCCCCTATCCCCAACTTAAACTTACTTTATGTATTCCTTTTCTTTCTCTTTCTTTTTTTTTTTTAAAGGACCTTATTTATATACTTGAAAGAGCACAACCAGGCAGAGCTGCAGGCAGGGCTGCAGGCAGAGGGAGAGGGAGAAGCAGGCTCCTCACTGAGAAGGGAGCCTGATGTGGGGCTTGATCCCAGGACCCGGGGATCACCACCTGAGCCGAAGGCAGATGCTTAACCAACTGAGTCACTCAGGGACCCTTGCCCTATGTATTTCAACTGTATTCATTGTCTCTTGTTCCCAGGTCACCACCTGTATCTTTTCATTAATCAGATCCCAGATCAAGGGTTATCTTAGGGTGAGCTTCCCTGACTGCCTCCTTTCTCCCTCCTAAGTCAAGTCAAGTTTCCTTGTTATTACCCACTTTCAAAGAATGGCTACTACCTGACAAAGGTGCTCATCTCAGTTTGTCACTATGCATTCCTTGACAGGATTATTTGATTAAAGTATATCATTCCTATTATAGTCTAGGCTTGGTTTTTGCTCACTATTCTAATACTAACTAGAAGGATAGAGCCTGGCATATAATCAGTGCTCAGTAAGTATTTGTTAAGAGATTTAATATTGAGAAAGGAATAGCAAGATCAATATCTATTTCATTATTTCACCTAGTTCCCATTACACTACAGATTTTTCAGGGAGAATAATATTATCTATATCATACTTTGGGGGTCTTAAAGAATAACGTCCAATTTGGTTACTTTTTAATATCATTAAGCAAGTCCCATAGCTGTTTTTAATGTAAAAAGCAAGGTGATACAACATCTGAAAAATAAACATCTCTATATTGAAACTCATATTTCTCTTAAATAGACATCTAGATATAATTCATAGGTTATCAAGTTTTTTGTTTTTTTTTTTTTCATCCAGGAAAGGACAAAATTCTATAGATAGAAGGTCTTGTTGGAGAAGATGGATTTCCTTACTCAAATCAGAGGAGGGTGGACTCAATGCTGGTGGCTTAGAGGATTCATGAAAATTTCCCTAGTAAAATGTGACTTCTGGAAAGTGAACCGAGAACAAGGAAAATCGCAGAGGGAGGAATTGCAGTGGGAAAATAGCCCCATTATGTGGGGCAAAGAGTACCTGAGATTCATCTACCTCAGGAAAGTACAATGATCAAAATACAAGTGTTCTAATGACATAAACATACCATACAAATGTAAAATATCCAATAGATTTTTTCCTTAGGGCTAATCTGATAGAAAGTTTTCAGAATTAAAGAAGCTACAACTGATAAGCATCATCTTCATACTAAATCTAATCCTTGCAGTTAAGAAACAATATGATACCTCTGCAAACAAGGGTGTAGTCAAGGAAATGTGACATTTCCATGGACTGCAGTTCTTATCACAAACATACACTGTTTTCTCCAAAAGTACCTTATGCTTATATTGAACATGCCATTTAATTTTTTTTAATTTTTATTTATTTATGATAGACACACAGTGAGAAAGAGAGAGAGGCAGAGACACAGGCAGAGGGAGAAGCAGGCTCCACGCACCGGGAGCCCGACGTGGGATTCGATCCCGGGTCTCCAGGATCGCGCCCTGGGCCAAAGGCAGGCGCTAAACCGCTGCGCCACCCAGGGATCCCGCCATTTAATTTTTTCAAGCTACTTATTAGTAGCCAAATGTTAAAGATTTTACCACTTTGGTTGAATTCAACAACAAATTGGTAGGTTGTTTCCTAAACCAATTTGGGCAGAAATTCAATAGACCTTTTTTAAAGCCCCGAAGCACATAGGAAAATTAGTATCTAACCATAAGCATATAAACTAATGGTGGATAATTTATCTTTTGCATGTACTTGTTTTTATTCATCAAAATCCACTCATAACTAAGAAAATTAAATAATTATTACTTTTCTTAAATATTAAGCAGCTCTACCTTCTGATTCAAGATGAGTTGAAGACAAATACAAACTCTCAGAGATGTATTTTTAAAGGTAGGGTTTTTTTCTTCAGTCTAATTTAGGATCTCTGGGATAAACAAGATATTTTACATACGCTGCTAGGAATAATTGATAGTTCAAGCTTCTGTGTGTTATACTTGTTAAAATATTTGCATTCAAAAGCAAAGCCAGAATTGTAGCTCAAGGCTATATGTATATCTTTCCTAAGGAACATAAGACATAAATAGCAGTTTGAATTGTAATTGTTTTGAAATCACAAATTTAAAGATACAGACATGCATTTTTAAAGAAAGAGGACATTGTTTTCTTCATTCAAACTTTTGCACTGATTGTATGTATGTGCCATACACTGTGGCAGGTATTGGATACAAAAATAAGGTTGGGTGCCTGTCCTTAAGAAGCTTGGAGTCTAGTGAGGGGATCATCAACTATAACCTGCTAATTGCAGTGTAGTGTTGTTGTTGTTGTTGTTGTTGTTTTTAAGATTTTATTTATTTATTCATGAAAGACACAGAGAGAGAAGCAGAGACAGGGAGAGGGAGAAGCAGGCTCCCTCTGGGGAGCCTGATGTGGGACTCGATCCCAGGACCCCAGGATGACAACCTGAGCTGAAGGCAGACACTCAACCACTGAGCCACTCAGGCACCCATTTGCAGTGTAGTGTAATAAAATACTGCAATTGTGGTCAGTACTGGGATTCTGGGTACAAGTAGGAAGAGCTCTGTTTTGACCATTCATGATATCCTGGGTCTTCTTGACACATGCTAGCATTGCATCTCTTCTCTTCTTTAAACTTAGGCATGACTTATTTTGGCTAATGAAATATAAGTGGAAGTAACATAAGCCACGTCTAGGTGGGAAGCCTTTTTCCTTCATGATGACTGGCAGTACTCTAGATAGTAGAGGCTCCACTGGGCTTGAACCCCAATGGAGGATGATATGGAGTGGAGCCCCCACTTAACCTGCAATGGGCATAAAGTATGCATAAGAAATACATTTTTCTGTTTTCATTTTTTTTAAGCCACTGAGATTTGGAGGATGTTTGTTATTGTAGCACAGGCTAACCTCAACAGACTACTAGTACATGCTTTACTCCAGACTTGGAGAATTACAAGTTTTCCAGTGTGTACAAAGCTAAGCTGAGGCCTAAAGAATGAATAAGAGTTATCCAGGTAAAGAATCGAAGGGAACACAGTTTCAGAAGTAAAAGTACATGCAAAGGCTTGGAGCAGGATGAGAATTCAGCATGTTTTGGGGAGAGTGGTTTTTCTTTGTTTGTTTCTTAAATAATTAGAATGGAGCAGTCCAATAGAGCTATTGGAGATTACTCTAAATAGAGGTAACAGTAATTGCTTAATAAAGATATGATTCCAAAGGATTTCTGACTGGTTTATTTGGGCTCTTGGACATAGAAAGGAGAAATGAAGAACCAAATTGCTATGGACCAAAATAATGGTGCTTGTCCTTTATGGAAAATTCACCTGCAAATTCCTTACTCACTTATATTATCACCTGACTTTGTAGTTATTTTTTACATATAAACTCAAATGAGTTTTTCATCTTATTAAGGTCAGTTACACCTGCTTCTATGCATATCTATTAGACTGTAAGCTCCTTGAGGGCAGAGTCCATATCATTTTCATTTTAGTTGTATGGTATTGCATTTTGCATTGTGGGTAGTACATAAATTCCTATTAAGACAGCTACCACTATTTTAGGAGTCTAAATGCAGATCGTAGCCCTGAATAGCCTCTGAATCGCGGCTTTACAATGAAAAGAAAACTCTGTGCACAGCTGGGGATATATCCATTTAAAAACGCTCCAGAAACATGCTGAGGTTTTTTGATGACAGTGAAGGCTGTGGACTTAGGAAATTTGCTGCCTAAGACCAAGATTTCAGGCTACCCATTCTTTTTTTGAGCCCTTGGGTTTAACTTCCATCTGGTTGGTTTCTTAACTTGTGAACTGCAAGGAAAGTCTGCCCTACTCACCTCTTGGGAATATCGGGGAATCCAAATAATTCTGAGTGCTATACAACATGATGTGACACTCACGTTCCTGCTGTTAGCATTAGAGGAAGGGGGTGTCATGCAAAGCCTGTGCAGTTGATTAGATCGGGGTTGAATTAATCAATTAACAGTTGGATACTCTTGGTTGAGCAATAAAATCCCAGCATATCACCAATTTCCCACTGATTTAAACTTGAATACTTCTTTTATCCAAGTATTCTTAGAGAAGCCTGGCATTCTAGAAGGTCATTGAGCTTTGAAATCATACAGGTGGAATTCAAATCCTGTCTCCATTACTTATTAGACATACGACCTGGGGTAAGTTAATTAACCTACCAGAGTCTCAACTTCCAGATCAATACAATGGGGGCAGTATCACCTAGCTTCCCAAGGTTAAGAGACTACTTGAAGTAGAAAGTACTGAAATGTCATGCCTTTGAAATGTCAACGTGTCTGTTTACCACAGAGCAAGCTTTATCACTAAAAATTCTGAATTCATCCTATTCACAGAAAAGTCTCGCTGAGACTCAACAACTTGCACAGGGGCCTCTTCTCTTATCTCAACACAGGGAAAATGACTGAATGAACTTAAACTTAGACCTCTGGTCAGTGGGTAACTCACCAGACCAGAAAAGATTCCCATTTACCTGGAGGAAAGCAAGGCAGCTCATACGAGCTCATCTTTCCTTTCTCCTTCCTTTCTAATGGTTGACAAGGACTTGTTTTCCACAGGGTTATCCAAGGAATTCGAGGTGTAAAAAAGAGACCTGGGCCACACTCCGATAAAGACCATAGCATCATGTGGGCACCACAGTGCAACTGTCGTCTGTTTTCTAAAGTACACAATCTTAGCCCAATAGAATTGCTCACTCTGGTCATCTGTCATGGTCTACCCAGCTGGTGGCTAGAGGCAAGCTGCTTTAGAGCAAGTAGATGGGCCAGGCCTCCAGAGGGAAGTAGATCTGCCAGCGTGCCAAGCCTCTCCTCACACACAACCTCCAAGGTCTGTTCTTGACAAAACAGTATAAGTAAGCTGTCTGCCAGGCTCCTGCTCTCACTGTGTGGTCTGTATGCGGCAGCATCAGCATCTCTTGGGATCTTGTTAGAAATGCAGACTTTCAGGCCCAACCCCAGATCTACTATACCAATCCACATATTAACAAGATTCATGTGCACTTTACAGTGTGTAAAGCACTTGGCTACAAAGTCTAAATGATGCCTGACACCAGGTGCCAAAGAGAGACATTATTTAGGACTTATAGGGGGAAAAAACCCCCAAATCTCTTCACCAAAATTCTTATACTAGACAAGATATTCAATTAAAGAAGCCCTCGACTCTCTGCCCTACCACACACATATACTACTTTGAGTGCAATAAAGATATTATTCACTTTCTAACAAGGGTCTTCAGATTTTGGGAGTTGCATAAAATCAGATAGCTAGACAGTTGCTAAAATGTAAAATAACCTTCCTTTTTTGTAACTATTGGTTTTGGCTGATAGAAGTCATGCATACAGTCATATTTCAGAGAAATTACCATGCCTTAATGAGAACTTTAGGTTGAAGGAAGACATTTCAGTCAAATGATAGTGAAATTGATATGATCAAAATGAAATATGTGGCATATTTATCTAATCAGCTAGAGCTGCAATCTCTAACCATAGTCATTTACAGCTCAATCAACTCATCTAGTCATTATCAGCTAATGATACAATGAGTGATTACTCCCACATGGAGATAATAAGTGAGTTCATGAAAATCAGCACTTCTGTTATAAAGTGTGACAGGTAGAACTGAAAATAAGGTCTTTGAATGCCGTTAGTGCCTGGCTTACCTGACAAAAATTTAATAGGAAAAAATGGAATGGCATGGTTATAAGATGAGGTACATCCCTTTTGGAAAGCAACTTAGCAATTTGCATCAAGAATCAAGAAAACATTCACACCTTTTTATCACATAAATTTTTTTTTCTTTTTCTATTAGTTCACAACAATATCAAGCTTTCAAAAATTGGAAGTGGAGCAAAAAGAACTTTTCCCATACCATTTGAGAGTAAGTTGCTAATAAAATACCCTTATCATCCTTGAGTATTTCCAAGTGAATGTCCTACAAATGAATAGGTTCTCCTCTATGACCACAATACGACATAAAAATTAGGAAATTAACCTTGATACATCACTATCATCATGTCTTCACACTCTATTCAACTTTTGCCAATTGTTTTAATAATGTCTTTAGTAAAGGATCCAATTCAGAATTACACATTGCTTTTAGTTGTCATGGCCCTTTAGTTTCCTTCAATGAGGAACATGTTCTCCTTCTGCCCGTTTTTTATGGTCATGCCACTTTTGAAGGTCACAGGCCAGTTATTAGATGTTCCTTTACCATTTGATTCATATTACTTGACTTTGGTAAGAATATCACAGAAGTGATGGTGTGTTCTCATTGAATCCTCTCAGGTGGCACATAATTTTGATTAGTCTCATTACTGGTTATATTAACTGTAATCACTTCATTTAGGTGTCATCTACCCAGTTTCTCTACTGTAAAGTTATTCTTTTTCCCTTTGTAATTATCTATTAGGTAAGAATTAACTTTGAGATGATATAAACATCTTATATCTCACTAAACTATTTATTTATTTCTATCATTTGTTTAATTAGATGAGTATGAACTCCTTTATTCTTTTTTTTTTAAGATTTTATTTATTTATTTGAGAAAGAGAGCAGGAATAGGAGAGAGAGGCAGAGAAAGGAGCAGACTCCTCACTAAGCGGGTAACCCAACGCGGGGCTCGATCCCAGGACCCTAGGATCATAACCTGAGCTGAAGGCAGATACTTAACCATCTGAGCCACACAGGTGCCCCTATTCTTGTTTTATTCAGTGACTTTTAGTGTGTTAGCTCATTATTTTGCTGCTTCCACTATCCAAGATTTCTCTAGTGGGAACTCCTTCAGGTTGATTTTTGCACTGTTTTGACATGCTTCTCTTATTCTTTGAGTGCTTTTTCTCTTTCTGGCACAGGATGTTTCAGGCTCATCCTGTATTTTCCCTGTATCAAAACTGGAATTTTCTATTTCTCCAGGGAGCCTTAGTGTCCATTAGTGGAGAATGATATTTAGAAGCCAAAATCTGGACACTAGATGTGCTCATTGCACAGTGACACTGGGAGTCTTGAGTCCCAGGGCTCTTCAGTGGCCAGAGCTAGAGAATGAATATCTCTATATATCTGTAGACAAGTAGGATATGCATAGAGCTGTTTATATTACATATTCAACTATGAACACAAACTGATACTTTCAATTTGAATCTGACACCACTTGGTTTCTTGTAGTTTTCTTTTCAGTAATTTCCTTCTTTGACAATGAGAAATTGGACATCCATTATTGTTAGTATATTTACTTATCTGATTAGTCCACTTGTGTGTAAGTAATCTCCAGTCCCTGCTGCTACCCTTCATTCCCACGGGGACACCTTATTGTCCTTCCCTCAGCCTCCAGAACCTCCCTCACAACACTGACTGCTTTGCTCCATGCAGTAGCTTTTATCTTTATCATACTTAATATATTTGGAGTTAAATTTCCTTATTTTTCAAGACATTTAGGAATATTTGATTTATAGGCTCTTATTTATCTCTATAAGCCAATCAGAACAGAGTTCCTTTTAAGAGACTTTATAATCTAAGTTATTATAAAGTTGGGAAAGCATTTTGCATTCACACTCTGAAAGGTAAAGGACTTTGTGAATCACAGACATATAGACACACATATATACATAGAGTATATATTTCCAGTTCGACAACTTTATTAAAAGGGTAATAGTAAAATAGCAACACAGAAACTCACAGGTCCAGACATCATAGAGTTGTTCACTCTCCTGATGAGTATGAAATTCCAACTGATTTGAGCTCAAAATGATAAACACAAAGACTAACAATCTAGATTTTCTGTTCTTTCATCCAATAGAGAAAATAGGAATAGGAAAGGAAGAAAAAGAAAAAGAGAAAGCTACAGAAAAAGAGAAAGAAAAAGCACTTACTATGTAATTTTAATTCTGACCTGTAACCCAAAGGAAAAATTTAAATTAAAAATATAGTTTTTGCATAAAGATATTCATTTCAGTATTTTTTAAAGATTTATTTATTTATTTATTTATTTGTTTATTTATTATAGACACAGAGAGAGAGAGAGAGAGGCAGAGACACAGGAGGAGGGAGAAGCAGGCTCCATGCCGGGAGCCCAACACGGGACTCAAACCCGGGACTCCAGGATCACACCCTGGGCCAAAGGCAGGTGCCAAACCGCTGAGGCACCCAGGGATCCCCCCCTCCATTTCAGTATTACGTTTAATAGATGCAAATTGGAAGCAGTCTAATTGCCCATAAATAAGGAAATGAATAGGGCAGCCCGGGTGGCTCAGCAGTTTAGCACTGCCTTCAGCCCAGGGTGTGATCCTGGAGGTCCAGGATCGAATCTCACCTCTGTCTGTGTCGCTGCCCGCCCCCTCTCTCTGTGTGTGTCTCTCATGAATAAATAAATATAATCTTAAAAAAAGGAAATGAATAAACAATGGTAAACACACAGATTATTAAGCAGTCACTACAAATGGTGGTTGAAGACCCCCTGGTTAAGAAGGCAATTTCAGCACGCATTGAATCTGAGAGCAACAAAACCTGAAAGCAAGTGTATGCTATGATTTCAGTGACCATATACTTCAGTTCACCTAGGACAGTCCCAGTGTGACCTTGTTGTCTTGTTATTAATCTCCTTTTTTGCTTTCAAAAGTATCTCAGTGTAGACGATAAATTATATGGTCACTTTAGCTATCCTTGGTTGACTAGAGGATCAAATTTCATTCTCAGTAATTTTTCTGGGAATCATCCTAGAAGAAGAGATCACAATAGGAGTCTTTCTGCAGTATTTATACCCAATTTACACTTAGATAGGTCAAAACAGTGGCTGGCATATTGTAAGTATTCAAAAATGATAGCTATTATCATTGTTATTATTACATTTGATGTGACTAGACAAGCTAAGTAAATATACGGCACTGCTGTGGCTGCTGTTTATGAGGGCAACCTTGGACTTAGGACACTGCCTGGAGTCATTTGGGCTCTCATAACAAAGATGTGGTCAAAACTCACAGGCACAGAGGTGACACTCCCTGCTGTAACTACACCTGCTATAGCTTGTTCATTATTTTCCATTGGCTTCTACACATAAGAAAACTACAGCACATTTAAACTTTCCTTTTTCTATTTCTGTGGGCTAAAATGTTTGAATGGGGATCTCAACAATTTTCAGACTCCTCTGAACTCATACAAGCAGACTAGTACATACCTTGTAGAAAACTATGAAAAATACAGAGCAGTTCAAGAGAAGGGGGAAAATCTTAGCATCAATTGTTTCTTATTACTGAAGGTAACAGGATAAAACTACAGAAGATTTCAAATAAATGTTCTCATCAAGATGCAGGAAGAATTGTAATCTATAAAGCTAGAGAGGACATGAAGAGAGCACTGTGCAGAAAATGCAGCCCAAGAAAGATGTTATAGAGATATAAGAGAGGTGCCTGAAACAAAAGCAGCAAACTACAGATTGTTGTGGGAAATTAAGAATTATAGATGTTATCTCACTTAGAGAAGATTTATGAGAGGAGATGGACTTTGAAAAGAACTACCAGAAATTTGAAATACATATGCTAAGAATTCTAGAAAGAGAAGACCAAGCAAACAGAAGAGAAGTAATAATCAAAAATATAAAAGAAAACAACTTCCACCAGCTAATGAAAGCTTGAATATTCAGAGCAAAAGGGTTAACTGAGTGGCTGGCAAAGTTAGTGAGGAAATTCACCTCTAGACAGGTTTTGTTGTATTTTTGGAAAAAAAAAAAAAAAAGAATCCTGTATTTACAAAGCAACATGAAAGATCAAAAATTTTTTTAAAGATCAAATTTCTTTACTAAATTGACACTAAATTTAAGAAGACAATAGAGTAATAGCTACCAGAGGGTTGAAAGGAAGGGAATGGGAACTTAGAATCTGATCTCTAGTGTAAAGCCTCAGAAAAAAATGATCAGAAATGCAGATATTTTGAAACTAACAAAGATCTATCTCTCTTTTAAAAATAAAAAAATATATTTTAAAGATTTATTTGAGAGAGAGAGAGCATGAGCATGTGAGTGGGGGGGAGGGGCAGAGGGCAAGGGAGAGAGAGAATCCCAAGCAGGCTGTATGTACTCAGCGCAGAGCCCTAAGCAGGTCCTGACCCCACAATCCTGAGATCATAACCTGAGCCGAAAGCTTAACTGACTGAGTCACCCAAGTATCCTGAAAAATAAAAATATTTTGATGAAATAAGTGAATCAAAATAAAGAACTCAAGAATAAATAAGACTTGGAATAAAAGAAATTGTAGAAAACAGACAAAACAAATGTCAAAAAGCATTCTTTAAAAGGATCACAATGTAAATGTAGTAATACTTAGAATCTAGATCTAAAATCTCTGTTTATATCAAGAAAAGAAGTAAGATGGAAGGAGAGAAAGGAGGTAATATGATGGCAAATTTCACAAGCTTTATAGGAAGAAGTTAACAGATATTTTAATGACTAATATTGACAAAGAAACAGGCTCAAATAATTTTTAGAAAATTTAACAATGTAGTTACAAAAACAAGCATACAGAAAAAACACCATTTATTGTGGAAACATCAAGGAAAATTAAAAAAAACAAAAAATAATGGAAGACAGTAGAAGAAAGCCCAACCATATTAGTTGACAACCTCCTACTTATAAAAAAAACTCATATAGGTATAAAAATTGTAACAACTTTATTTTAAAAATTAAGACTTTTAAAACGAGCTAAGATAAGACTTGAAAGATTATAGAGAGAAGTACCAGGTTGCTGAATGGGAAAGTTTCACCTTGTACAAAGGTAAGTTCTTTCCAAATAAATCAATATAATTATTGCAATTACAGTAAAAATCCTACGAGAATTTTGGAAGGCAATCTCAACAGTCTCATTCTAAAGCTTAGCTGCAAGTATAAATGAGACCAACAAATGACAATAAGAAGTACATAAGAATAGGTAGTCTCAAAGGCAAATTAACATAAAAAGTTAAAATCTGATTCATAACTTCTATATAACATTAAATATATCACAAATATACAGATATTATAAGATACATGATGTTATCATGACCACTGAGTAGGTGACATGCAGGTGATGCTTGATGAATGATCAGTGCAACCCTGAATGTATTTACATTATGTATTTTCTCATACCATTTCTTGACATTCTCAGGTATAATTGATTATATCCCAAAAACAGATATCAAATAATAATCACTACTTATATTTATTTTTCTTGCATATACACTTAATTCTTTAAAAAATGATTCTTTAATTTAAATTTAAAAAATATAGTTTCATAAACAATACCTCCAGTATAAAATTTTTTTAACATCAGTAGAACATTTATTATCATTTCACGGGACATTAATTCTCTGTGGAACATAGTTTAAGAAATGCTGCTTGAATATATAGGAAGATCCTACAAATCAACAAGAGAATAACATATATTTCCAAAAGAAAAATGGTCAGAGAACACTAACAGGTAATTAATAAAAAAGTAAAACTGGCTAATAAACAGATGAAAAATATTCTACCTTACATCTAAATATAGATATTCAACTGATTTTCCACTTATTAAATGTAAAATAACATGTTACTTCCCTATCATAATCCATCTTATAAATATTCTATAAATAATATATAGAAATGCACTGAAAAATACTGAAAGAGAATGCACTAAAATTTAACAATGATTATACCTTGATGACTTTAAATTTTCTTCATTAGACTTCCCTGAATTTATCCAAACTTTCAGCCGGAAGAATATATGAAAATGATATAGCTGGGAGAGGTGAAAAGATGGCTATGAGGTCTGTTCTGTAACATAAAGATTATGTGTGATGAATGGAAAAAGAAGACAAAATTAGAGGTACCTTCCATGTTCTGGACTGTATGCTTGCGATGCCCTAACCCCCAGTATGGTTGTATTTGGAGTCTCTCTGGGAGGAATTAAGCTAAATGAGGTCATAAAAGTGGGGGCTTCATCTGATAGGATTAGCATCCTTACAAGAAAAGACCCCAGAGATCTTGTTCTCTCTCTTTCCCTGAGCACATGGTGAGGAAAGGATATGACAAGAAGGCAGCCAGGAAAAGAGGCTTCGCTAGAAACAAAATCAGTCAGAATCTTGATCTTGGACATCTAGTTTCAAGAATTGTGAGAAATAAACCTCTGTTGTTTAAGCCACCCAGGCTTTGGTCTTTTGCTAGAGCAGCCTGAGCAGACTCATATACTGGGTCAAAAAAAAAAAAAAAATAATCAGTCTTTCTAAAGCGGAAGGAAACTCCAAACAGTGGTATCTGCTGGAATACCTCCTTCTCCTGTTTCTAAACACAAAAGGAAGATAGTGAGTTTTCTGGTGATGAACTGTGGGTCAGGGACACAAGTCCTAACTGCTCCTAGCAGAGCACAAACTCAAGGTGGGCCACCAGGGTGTGGCTGCCCTAACTCCTGAACTATTTTTTTTAAAGATTTTATTTATTTATTCATGAGAGACAGAGAGAGAGAGAGAGAGATTGAGAGAGAGAGAGAGAGAGACACGCAGAGACATAGGCAGAGGGAGAAGCAGGCTCCATGCAGGGAGCCTGATGTGGGACTCGATCCCAGGACTCCCGGATCACACCTTGAGCTGAAGGCAGGTGCTAAACTGCTGAGCCACCCAGGGATCCCCCTAACTCCTGAACTATTGCCTTCAGTGTTGGTGCCTGATTTTAAAAGAAGGTCATTGGCCCAGAAACCCATTCAGAAGAGATTAACTAGATCAGTGAAGACTCTTCCAGAAACAATGTCTAGGCTGGTGGGGTAGAGAGGGTACAGTGCCTTCAAGTAGTAACACCCAACACCTTTGCCCTTCCCTTCTACCTCTCAGAGTTGCATAGCAACTCTCGTAAAATAACAGATAGGCATCTTAGTGATTATACATCAGACTTCAATTTTCTTTATTCTTCCCCATTCTAAGTTAAAGAAAGAACAGAGGGTTTCATTTTCCATTTTTGTAAAAGGAGGCAGTAAAGGAGCAACGGTGTCACACATAATCTTATTATCTGGCAGAAAACGGAAGTCATAGCAGACTCAGAGGCCCCAGTGAGCAAGCAAGAGGGTGTGTCAAAGAGGAAAGATGGCAGATGTCTGCACACTAGAGAGTGGGCTGCACACCATGCTACCAACATTAATGCGTTCTTCCTAAAAATCTCAAGACTTTTTCATTAAGTGGATAAAATTCAAATAATGTAATCTGTGCTTTTGCAAATTAGCCACAAACCATCTAGTTTCTCACCAATTACTTGATATTTTTATCTACCTCTAAATGTTACTGACCTAAAAAAAATCTGATCAAAGGCTGTAGAAATTCTAACCCCTGCAGCAATTATTAAATTGGTCCACTCTGTGTCCTATACTGACAAATTGTTATACTCTAGAGCCTGACGACCTACAAGTGTCTCAATTAGACGCATGGATGTAGCAGCAATGTTTTAAAGTTGTCTACACTTGACTTCATTCCTTTAAAACAATAACCCACCTGCCCAGTCCCCTAAAATCTCCCCAAACCTAATACATAGAAATGTCTTTCCTTTTATATCCTAGAGCAGGTGTGAGGGCAACCGTATCTCCTGGGAAGTCACATAAAATGAGGATAAGCACCTTTTGTGGAATAAATCTCCTTCTCATAACCAGCTTCTCACATCAGGCTTCTCCTCATGTTGTGAAGATCCTTGCATCTACATAGAATCTTCTTATCTAAAAAAAAAAAAAAAAAAAAAAAAAAAGAATCTTCTTATCTATTCCATCCCTTTATCCACACAAGCCCTAGTGGGCCCTGGTTGTCTAGAACTTTATTGATTGAGTTATGCAGGGCTTGATAATGGATGCCAAACTCTGCCAGAGTAGCAGTTAAAATCCCTGACCTCTCTTAGGCCATGAAATTGACCACTTGATGAAACAATGGAAGTAGAATGTTAGGGCAATGGAATTTGGTATTTAGGAAAGTTTATTCCTGTCTTGAGAAGTTACCTGATTGATATGTCTAAATACTGCCTTTCAAAAAAAATTAAAATTAAAAATAAATAAATACTGCCTTTCACAAAAGATTGTAAATCTCCCAACATTAAAGATGAGTTATGCATTCCTGCTGTATATACTATAGCGCCAAGACTGTGTAGGACACAACATAAATGCTCATAAATTGTTAGGTCGAAAATCATTTATTCCATATTATCTTTTTAATGATTTTATTTATTTGAGAGTGTGAGTGAGAGGGAAGGAGGGAGCGTGACAGTGGGAGAGGGAGAAGGACAAACAGATTCTGCTGAGTGTAGCATGATTCCATGACCCCAAGATCAGGACCCAGGGTGAAATTGGAGTCAGAGAGGCTCAACTGACTGAGCCAGCCAGGCTGTCTGGGAATTAGGGCACCACAAGCATATTACTATTTTTGTCCAGTGAATTCAATGATCAGAGAGAACTGGTTGTTTTGGGACAATGCAGATTCATTTCTTGTTTACCTACTGTGTGTTTCTTATTAGAACAAGGTGCTTGTGTGCACATGTACAGGCAAGGTAAGGTTTCTCTCCGCTTACATGACAGACAGAAGCGGCCTGACATCTAGCCTTCCTGAGAGCTTGTATCTGGAACAGTCAGCTGCAAATTGCTTTAATAACCATTAAGATAGGCCACTTTTCTTGAACAAAAGTTAAATCATTTACCTAAATATTTATGAAGTTCTTTCCTTGTGCAAAGTAAGGCCTGGTTCTCCATGCCTGAAACAGTTCTTCGTGCTTCTAACAACTTCCATCTCACCCTACAGGCTCTATAAAAAAGTCCGCAAGACCCACCTTCAGAACCCTATGGATCTGTGTTTGTCCAGAGGGCAGCTGAATTTGCTCTCAAGTCTCTTTGGGCTGGTTCTGAGTCTCTCTCTTGCTACCTTTCCAACCACCTCCTTTAGACCTATACTTTGTTTGCAATATCTGTTCGGCACAGGACCGACACTTATACTTGGATGTTGTCTCTCAGAAGGTCACTTCTCACCCACTACCAGCAGCTCACAGTCTCAGAACCACTGACCAAATCAGAGCCCCAACCTTACCTCCCATGTGAGCAGTGGGAGAGATCAGACATCTGGAATGTATTTTAGACTTGTGTCACATGCCCACACATGAAGATGGGCCCATAGCAGTGAAAGATCTGTTGTATCCTAAAAGCACAACATTTTTTAAAAAAATTCTTCAAAGCTTGTAGGGGAATTAAAGAAAACGATACCCATAAGGATGTGCTCTACAAGCAAAAAGAAAAGTGATTGTTCTCTATTTGCCCTGTTTAACCAGCTACCCTTCCAGTAATGTCTTCCAATTACAGTATGAACAGAAAAAACCACTGGAAAGAAAGTAGGAGCAGAGCCATTTCTTTAGTATTTCTGGCAGTTGAGAAAGTCAAGCCTTAACTCTCAAACTGGAGTGTCCTGAGCACTTGTAAGCACATCCTTCACCTTATTTTAGGGGTTCTTCGAGGGTTATGCCTTCTCTCCTGCTACTTCCCTTTGTCTTCCCTGCTGCAGAAGCCCAACAAAAAGACCCACATGACTCCTATCTGGAAAATATATGATAAATCATTAGAGGTAGAGTTTATAATGAATAAGTCTTCCTGTGGATTAAAGGAAATAGTTATATGAAAAACACTGACCATGTTACTTGGCACATAGTAAGTACTCGATAAATGCTATTTGTTTGTTCACTCATTTGTATATGTCCCTACCGTGGTTCTGGGGAGGATTAAAAGCAGTTTATGAGGGGATCCCTGGGTGGCTCAGTGGTTTAGCGCCTGCCTTTAGCCCACGGCATGATCCTGGAATCCTGGGATCGAGTCCCGAGTCTGGCTCCCGGCATGGAGCTTGCTTCTCCCTCTGCCTGTGTCCCTGCCTCTCTCTCTCTCTCTCTCTGTCTATAATGAGCAAATAAATAAAGAAATCTTTTTTTTAAAGCAGTTTATGAAAATAATGCCAAAGAGTCTGTGATATTACCTATGATACTGGGCTCCAGAATAAAAATACGGAGAACATTCTCCCTAAACTTTTCCCATATCTTATCATTCAGCCCTACCGGGTTCTGCTCATAAATATGCCCTGCATGGCATCTTCTACTTAAGCTAATACATGTGTCTCTAAACATCTGGCCCTCAGTGAAGCAGTCTGCATACTGCAAAATCTCTCATTGGATCTGCCACCATTCTTGGGGTTCTGGTCCTTAGAGATAATTAACACCACTGTGGTGTAGGCAGAATCGATAAAAGATAGAAGATCATCAAAAGGCTACTTGTGTCCAATTAGACAGCACACACCTTGACAGACCGTACTGAGACAATGAAAGCAGTCTGACAGAGAACCCAGCCAGAAGTTGGAAGCAGATCTTCTGTGCATCTGAGCCAGGGAGCTTCATTGTGGTCCTCTGAGGTGGATGGGTACCTAGTGCCTTATGAGGAGTTGCCAGCGACATCCTTCTTTTATTTTGTCATGATAAAAATATGATATTTTTATTAAGACAAATTACTGAAGTATACTGAGTAGAAAGTGAAATTCCTCCATCTCCTCATTTCTCTCCCCCTCCAGCACCTGTTAACCGTTGAAGATGTACCCATTTTGATCTTTTCCTATCCAGTTAAAATCATAGAATACATACATACTGTTTATAAATATATAAATAGGATCATATTACATAAGTATATACTTCTACAACTTGCTTTTTTCATTGAAAAATATATCATGGAAATCTTTCCTTGATGTTATGGTTAGATCTACTTTTTTAAAAAGAGATATATTCCAAGTTATAGCTATACCATGATTTATTTAACCATTTTCCTACCTGTAAACAATTAGGTTGTTTCCAATGTTTTGCTATACAGAAAATGCTATAATAAACAGTCTTAGATCCATATCACTGTGATTTGGCTTATAGCGGAATGGCTTGGTCGAGTGGGCTGTACATTAATATTGTATAGGTTTATACCAAACTACCTTCCGATCTATACTCTAACAAGTTATATAAGAGATTATTTGAAAAAAAAAAGGGATTATTTGTTTCTCACATCCTTACCAACAGGAAATATGATCGGTCCTTAAACATTTTGTCATTCTTAAAGGCAAAGAAAACTAACTCATTGTTCAAATGCCACCTCTTGGTCCCATATTTTTAGACATTTGCCTGACAAGAGCATGCTCCTAGAAGTAACAACATGGTAAGAACAGGGAGAGCAGTGGTGGTTCCAGATTTTTTTATCTAGGAAAATCCTGAAGCCAGTGGGGTGATGGCTAGGAGACTGCACTGGAGCTGTCTTTGCCTTGGAAGCCAGTTTCTCTTTATGTTATATGTTATGTGACTTGGCTCCTGGGACACAGATGAAGATTATGGAATGGTTGAAATTTCCCCCAATTCTCTCTGTCCTCCCAGTTTATGCAGACATGGAAGTTTTGGGAAGGAGGTTGTCACCCACTGACACAGGGTTAAACAGAAATTCTTGGTGGTGAAAACAATGTTATATTCACATTGACTTACATTTATACCACAGCAATTTCCATCTCTTGGGTAAAAAGAATTTAAGACTGACAAATAAAATGCCCAAGCATCCTGTTCTTAATTTTACTTCCTAGCTTGGCTGCCTGGAGGTGGCTAATGCTGGAATACTTTCATATCAGTGAACTTAGTTTCTATGGGAAATAAAATTTTGCATTCATAGAATAAAACTGTAGAATATGTTATCCCAATACAGGCTGGTGAATATTACTGTTCCTAAAAAGAACTTTGGAGTTTGGTGTGGCATTAACTATATTTAGTTCTGAGCAGATAACCACCAGAGTGGCCTACTTCACTATCAGTTTGAGAAATTACCATCAAAACCAAACGATTTGGGGAGAATCAGAAAGAGGACAGCTGGGGTTTCCCTTACTGTGAAATCAAAACACCTCCCAAGTACTTCTTCTTTTAATCCTGAACACAAACTTCATTCTAATTACACTACCAGCAAAAGCTGAACAGTGTGAGATCCACTGTGAAATGAATATTACTAATGTAAAAAAACCCCAGCATATCCATCTTTTAAAAATTTAGTATCTTAATGTGATCCATGACTTAGTCACCTTTTGTACTGCTTTCTGTTTGATTATAATTTTATCTATTAATCATGTTAATCCAATAGACTCTGCCTTAATCAAATGTGAGTCAATTACCCAGTTCTTCAAATTATATTTTTTAATGAAAGACATTTTTTAAAATTGAATGCCAATTAGGGCCAAGCCAAACTTGTTCATAAAGTTTGGGTTATCACAGAACAGTATGAGCCCTTGACTATACCTGTAATTCCAGCTCCTTCTGATGAGGGCGTGCTGTGTGCTTTTAGACACAGTCATTAACCTCTCTGTAATTCTCGGTTTTCCACCTGTGAAATGAGGATAATGATACTTCTGGCTTGGGAAATGATTTTATGACTCTAAGTTGAAAAATGCAGCTAGAATACCAATTTTTTAAAAAAAAGCCTTAAGTAATTTTGCTCTTAATGTCTTACCATAATTGTTTTTGTTTTTCCTTAGCACCAAACTGGTTTTTGACATTATTAGAGAACTGCTCATAACTCCCCTGAGAGGGAAGTCTATTGGGAAGGGTCTCTGGGGAGCTGATTCTTTACCACAAACGATTAAGGACAAAGCAGTGAGGACAGTCTATCCATGGATCTCCTGGAACTCTGTGCTGGGAAAGGTTGTAATGCTGCTTCTTAGGTCAGAATAAAGCCCCATGGTCCATCAAGGAGGCATGCTACAGACACAGATATGGGGAGTGGGGGCAAGAGTGCAGAGGGGACCAGCTCATGGTATAAGGGGATCCATGTCTTGGTTTCTGGGGTCTGTGCTCCACCAATACTGTGTACAAAGTAGCATGTGCACATTTCTCCAGAATGGGCATCCAGAGTTATGAATTTTCAGTAAGATTCTAAATGGAGTCTACAAACCACTGTTTCAGGATCAAACAGACTATGAAGTCAGGGGCCCAAACCTTGGGCTGGGACTGATCCAGAGGCTCATCTCCACCTGCTTAATGGGAGAGGAAAGACATCTTATCAGCAGACAAGTGTTTCTCCTTCCATTCTGCAAAGCTGGCTGCCATTACACTGTCTGAAATTAGGGATCTGGACTTCTCAGGAAGAGGGCTCTTTCATAGTTGTTGAAGTTTAGGGAGGTAATGATAGTTATTTCATTCCCTTTCTTTTCTGTTCCAAGTACCCTACTCCTCTGGTATTTTGCTCTGTCGTTTAGTTGAAATCACGTTAGTGTATTACAGGCTGATCCAGCTGAGTACATTCTGCAGAGAAATGACAAGGAGCCTGGTGGTGGTAAAAAGCTCTCCTAACAGCAGGCAGCAGCATGGTGCTTTAGTGCTTTCTGATGGACAGCTAGGGACCCGCTGTCAGTTTCTAAGCTCTGTGTTGCCATGGTTCCAAAGAAAATCATTTGTATTAACTATCACCGAGGAGGGGCTACCTGGGCAGAGAGCTTCTGGTCCATAAAGTGGCCTGGGAAGCTGGTTGGGTAAACTGAGATGTTCTGACCCTTCTGTTAATAAGCTTTTGAAGCCATTCCTCTTGAATTGAAGCCCCACAATTCCAAGGGGCTCAATGCCACTTGGAGCTAACACGCTACAGGACCATTTCTAAGTTGTAATGCTACTGTTAAAAATGTGAAAAAAAACTTGCAATTTGCATGTGATTAGAGTGATTTTTGCATCCCAACCTGTGTGACCATCTGAAAATCTCTTTCTGTGTTTCCATCAGGCCCCTGTGTTGATGGTGTTACAGGGATGCAGGGTTACTCCCAGCCAATGGGCAGCATGAAACTCAATAGTGGGCAAACATCTATGGTTCTATAATGCTCCAGTAATCTTGTTGAATCTGAATGACTGGATTCTGGGTCCTGACTCTCCTCCCACTACAGCCCTTAGCAAAGTTGCTGGAGAACATCCTGTAAGAGAACAAGAAAGGCCCTACTGTGCTTGAGTTAAGTAAATAAAACTTTCTTCCCCCCAAATTTATGACTCTCTTAGATTTTTAGCAGTGGAATTATTAGGTCAAATAAAGTGAATATTTTGAAGCTTTTGAGAGCCAGATTGGTTCCAAAGTATTGTGTCAGTTATGGAGTTTATTTCTAGTTTTATATTCTTCTTTGAGAATCGTCTTTTAGGTTATTTTTCCCATTTACCATATTAGTTTTAGTTTTTATCTCATCTATTTATATGAACTCTATATACACTAAAGATGATATCTCTCTGCGATATTTGCTGCAGATATTGTCTTAAGGCTATTGGGAATTTTCTTGACATACAGAGCTTTTGCTTTTATGAAATAAAGCCTGTCCTTTCTTTTCTGACTTCCTTGGCAATTGTATTTCAATAAATATTTATTAAGCACATACAGTGTGCCAGGTATCATGTATGCCCTGGTCTCCAAGAACTTGCAATCATTTTATGAGGAGACAATGGCATCGAAAACCTCACCATTTTGGATTGGGGGGCTTCCACTTCTAGAATGATAGCTCGCTGAGTACTTAAAGGGAACCTTTGGCTATAGAACAGTACAAGAGTTCTAGAATTAAACCCTAGAAAGGACACACTTTTGGAGATATTGCTAGAGATAGAGATAGTCTCTAAAGATTCCTCCCTTTCAAATGGAAAAATGGCAGGATAGGGCCAGAGTAGCTAGCAGCAAGAAGGGTGATTACCTGACAACTACTGTGATATATGTCTATATGTCTATATGTCTATATATCTATATATTACAGTGGGATGGGCCAGCTGGGATGGGAAAGCTGAACTGGCACTACCCTTAGAGCTGGGCAAGACAGGATCTGCTGTGGGCCCATGTTTTGGAAAAGATTCTCATATCTAAACACACACATACAACGCCCATATATAAGTGCTGACACAGCATGACCATACCCTATACAACCGCTCTCATGACTAACTCCATTAAGAGTCCAGAGAGGCAAACACTTGTACAGGATAGCATCTAAACACGGAGTGATAAAGTCTAACTGTGGTGAGGTTTGGGTTGTTGGAGATGGATACTGCTTTAGTAAGCAGGGAGGATTTGAGCAGTGGAAACCTTTAGGTAAAAGAAAAAATAATCAATTTATGAAAGCCTTTCCTCCTGAGTAAATGCAATAGGTCCTCATGCAATAAATATTGCTCAGTAGTCTCAAGTGTCCATTTTGGGGGCTTCTTTTTGTGTCCAGCTTGTGGTTCTAGATGGTCTCACAAGTTAACACAGTATTTGTGACAGATGCACATGACAGTAGAGAAAATTTTCCAGTACTACATAACTCATATTACTCTTGTGTTCACAGATTTGCAGGTTTAATACACCATATATGAGGTGTGATACTTACTGATTCAATATATTAAAAACTAGAGAGACATCAGGAACTAGAATTACAAATGATTTTATGTTATACAAATATATAACAGTAATTAAAAATTCTAAAATTACATCAGAAAGCTTCAGTTTCTTGAAATAATTTTGAACTGTGTATTTTGATGGGCAAATATTTACATGTATGCTTTGAGTGAAACTGCAATTTATTTTTTGATCTTTTAGATCATTAACGTTAGTAGAAAACAAACTATGTAAGTGTCTCAATCACAATAAGTGATTAAGTGATTTTTCTGAAAGACAAATATGATCTGATTTCACTCATATGTGAAACTTAAGAAACAACACAAATGAGCAAAGGGGAATAAAAAGAGAGAGAGAGAGAGAGAATCAAACCAAGAAACGCATTCTTAACTCTAGAGAACAAAATGATGGTTACCAGAGGGTAGGTGGGAGGGGAGATGGGTGAAATAGGTGATAAGGATTAAGGAGTGCACTTGCGATGAGCACAGGGTGTTGTATGGAAGTGTTGAATCACTATACTGTATACCCAAAACTATCATTACATTGTATGTTAACTAACTGGAATTTAAATAAAAACTTTAAAAAATTCATCAAGAAATTTTAAAAAATAAGTGATTTTTCTGAAGTGAAGGCAAGAAAAATATATTCAATGAAATAAGCATATAATAATTTATGAATTATGTAAGTCCTTACTTTTCTTAGTCAAAAAACTCACCTATCAAAAGAATACCCAGACAGGTGCAATATTAACTTCAGTTGTTATTACAATTTTGCCAACTTTCAGTGACATAAAAACCATTTGGTTTTACACCAAATTTTCTAGTTGGTTGTATGAAGGTATATTTTTTAAAGTGAGAGGATTGAAATACAAGTAAAGTTTGTAGGCTTGATTTATAATTTCTAAGCATTTAGATGTAGATATGTAGACATTTCATTTTTACTCTTGCCCCAGCCACCAAACATGTTAGGGGCAGATTTGCCTAAATTTTCAAGGAGTCTGAGATGGTCAGGTTAGTGGCATCTTCTGGGTCAAAGATTAAATTCTATTAGGCTTTTTAAAAATGTCTGTTGCATGAATTGTGAAAATTATACATGTCAAAACTTTCACTAGGATATAGCAAAAGTAGTATTTTACACAATTAAGTGCTTAAATTAGAAAATAATAAAAGATAAAAATTAACGAATGGTATCCAACTAAAACGCTTTAAAAGGTAGAACAGAATAAATTTAAAAATGTAAAGGGAGGGATGCCTGGATGGCTCAGTGGTTGGGCATCTACCTTTGGCTCAGGGTGTGATCCCAGAGTCCCAGGATCAAATTCTGCATTGAGCTCCTTGTGGGGAACCTGCTTCTCCCTCTGCCTCTGTTTCTGTCTCTCTTTCTGTGTCTCTCATGAATAAATAAATAAATTTTTTAAAAAAAATGTAAAGGGAAGAATATTTTTTCCCCTTCTTTTTTTTTAATTTTTATTTATTTATGATAGTCACAGAGAGAGAGATTGAGATAGAGAGAGAGAGGCAGAGACACAGGCTGATGGAGAAGCAGGCTCCATGCACCGGGAGCCCAATGCGGGATTCGATCCCAGGTCTCCAGGATCGCGCCCTGGGCCAAAGGCAGGCGCTAAACCTCTGCGCCACCCAGGGATCCCTAAAGGGAAGAATATAACAAAGATCAAAACAGTAATCAATGAAAAAGTAAACAATAGAATAAAAGAAATGAAAGTTGTTTGTCTTAAAAGACAAATCAAATAGAGAAATTTTTTGTAATGCTGATCAAGAAAAGAAAATGGAAATGATCACCATAAAGAAGAAAAGGGAAACATAACTATATATGGAGTTGGAATCTAAAAATGTAATTAAGGAATACTACAAACAAGATTATGCCAACTGGATTAAACGAGTAGATGTAATGGACAAATTCCTGGGAAAACACAACTTTGCAAAACTGATTCAATAAGAAATAGCTTGCATTTCATAATTATAAAAGAAAGAAAAACATTAGTTAAAAATCTTCCCATAAAGAAAACACTAGTTAAGTTCTAATAGGCCAAACTAATATTCAACAAACTGTTCTGGAAAATACAGAAAGAGGAAACACTCCCCAACATATTTTATAAGGCTTGTACTTCTTTATACCAAAACCAGACAAGGACAGACTGAGAATAGAAGATTCATAGGATTTTTATGGAATTTCAAGTCCAGATATTTTCCTTGTCTTCAAGAGATTTGACATATATTTACTTTAATATTTTTAAGTTGTCTGTTTAATTTAAAAATTTTAACTTGAATTCATCCAGAATTTATTTAGATATGTGATATGAGATGAACACACACACACACACACACACACACACAGGTACACACATTTCCCAAAGAGCCAGCCTATAGTTCTCTCACTATATAGTAAATAATCTCTTCCCTTTAGTAAAAGTGAGATTTTACTACCAGGAATTTTTATTACCAGGTACTTTTAACACATGCTGACTCAGTTACTTGAGGTTTATCCCCGGTAAACACTGATAAAAATAGATTTTGATGCTGCTACATGCATACACACACACACACACAAACACAGCGAAGAGAACCAGGCAATCATTCAATTTAAGTTAAATTTAGTTTTAATATTAGCCTGCTTTATTTGAAGAGCTTGTGTCAATACCTTACTATCCACCTATCTTTTTAATTACCACAGTGACAGTTTAATTACCATGGACAATTAAAACAGTTAGTATTATTTTGAATTTTTTATGTTATAGTAGATTATTTCACATTAAATGTTAAATACCTATCAGTTTTCATTTCCTGTTAATAAATTCCCACATTCATCAACTTCACATAACATTTTCTAACACACACACACAGAGGGAGGGAGAGAGAGGGAGGAAGGGAGGGAGGGAGGGACATAGTAGGGAGGGAGGGAGGGAGCCCAAGAGAACTGTTTCAGGCCTTTGCAGGAAAATTACTCAGGCAGCTGGTATCTTATTGGCTTGGGCTTCTGATTGATGACAGACAACATAATAAATAATCTATTTACTAACTCCTAACAACTAAATAATGCACTTATTTTTCACCATAACTGAATTGCCAATATTGTATTGACAAAGTGTCACAGGGCTGGGGTTAAACTGACCTCATGTCACCATTTTTCTTTCTACAGCATCAGTGAAGACCCTAGTAAAGACCCTTATTACTCTGATTAATGGAAGGCACTAAAGGTTACCAGTGAACTTGGTTGTATTTATTTATTTACACTTAATTCACTGGTAAGGGGTGGATGGATGGGAATTCACTGGGTAATGGAAAACGCAGTAATTTTTTCTTCTCTCCCATACTGTCTGCATAAATGACTGTTTTTGCATATAGCAGGGTGCTTACTGGTGCAGGCGGCTTCTGATACCCATTCCAAATGGCTGGAGTAGAGTGTGGGAGGCACAGAAATGGAATCTTCCCAGGGCTGAGCATGGAATCTTCACTCCACAAACATTTGTCAATTTGGCTTGGAAACCACAGACCCCACAAAGTAGATGGTGGCATGGAGTAACTAGGACTTTGAAGAAAGCAATCATTTAGAATCTCTAAATCTGCCTTCCAAATACAATTTTCAATACCAGTAAAAAAAATTCTTTAGTCTTCATATTGGTAGCATCAAGGTGATCTGCTAATCTTCACCTCCCCCACAATTTCTTCAGTTTAAGTCCTATTGTGGGTGACACCTCTGAAGTCATCTCCCTGTCTCTACTATAATCTTCCCCTGACCATAAAGTTCAGGGTTCACTTCTGGATTCTCTATTCTGTTCCACTGATCTATGTGTCTGTTTTTGTGCCAGTACCACACTGTCTTGATGACCACAGCTTTGTAGTACAACCTGAAATCTGGCATTGTGATGCCCCCAGATATGGTTTTCTTTTTTAAAATTCCCCTGGCTATTGGGGTCTTTTCTGATTCCACACAAATCTTAAAATAATTTGTTCTAACTCTCTGAAGAAAGTCCATGGTATTTTGATAGGGATTGCATTAAACGTGTATATTGCCCTGGGTAACATTGACATTTTCACAATATTAATTCTGCCAATCCATGAGCATGGAATATTTTTCCATCTCTTTGTGTCTTCCTCAATTTCTTTCAGAAGTGTTCTATAGTTTTGAGGGTATAGATCCTTTACATCTTTGGTGAGGTTTATTCCTAGGTATCTTATGCTTTTGGGTGCAATTGTAAATGGGATTGACTCCTTAATTTCTCTTTCTTCAGTCTCATTGTTAGTGTATAGAAATGCCACTGATTTCTGGGCATTGATTTTGTATCCTGCCACGCTACCGAATTGCTGTATGAGTTCTAGCAATCTTGGGGTGGAGACTTTTGGGTTTTCTATGTAGAGTATCATGTCATCAGCGAAGAGGGAGAGTTTGACTTCTTCTTTGCCAATTTGAATGCCTTTAATGTCTTTTTGTTGTCTGATTGCTGAGGCTAGGACTTCCAGTACTATGTTGAACAGCAGTGGTGAGAGTGGACATCCCTGTCTTGTTCCTGATCTTAGGGGAAAGGCTCCCAGTGCTTCCCCATTGAGAATGATATTTGCTGTGGGCTTTTCATAGATGGCTTTTAAGATGTCGAGGAATGTTCCCTCTATCCCTACACTCTGAAGAGTTTTGATCAGGAATGGCTGCTGTATTTTGTCAAATGCTTTCTCTGCATCTAATGAGAGGATCATATGGTTCTTGGTTTTTCTCTTGCTGATATGATGAATCACATTGATTGTTTTACGGGTGTTGAACCAGCCTTGTGTCCCAGGGATAAATCCTACTTGGTCATGGTGAATAATTTTCTTAATGTACTATTGGATCCTATTGGCCAGTATCTTGTTGAGAATTTTTGCATCCATATTCATCAGGGATATTGGTCTGTAATTCTCCTTTTTGGTGGGGTCTTTGTCTGGTTTTGGAATTAAGGTGATGCTGGCCTCATAGAACGAATTTGGAAGTACTCCATCTCTTTCTATCTTTCCAAACAGCTTTAGGAGTATAGGTATGGTTTCTTCTTTAAACGTTTGATAAAATTCCCCTGGGAAGCCATCTGGCCCTGGACTCTTGTGTCTTGGGAGGTTTTTGATGACTGCTTCAATTTCCTCCCTGGTTATTGGCCTGTTAAGGTTTTCTATTTCTTCCTGTTCCAGTTTTGGTAGTTTGTGGCTTTCCAGGAATGCGTCAACTAATATTCGATAAAGGAGGAAATACTATCCATTGGAAGAAAGACAGTCTCTTCAATAAATGGTGCTGGGAAAATTGGACATCCACATGCAGAAGAATGAAACTAGACCACTCTCTTTCACCATACACAAAGATAAACTCAAAATGGATGAAAGATCTAAATGTGAGACAAGATTCCATCAAAATCCTAGAGAAGAACACAGGCAACACCCTTTTTGAACTCGGCCACAGTAACTTCTTACAAGATACATCCACGAAGGCAAAAGAAACAAAAGCAAAAATGAACTATTGGGACTTCATCAAGATAAGAAGCTTTTGCACAGCAAAGGATACAGTCAACAAAACTAAAAGACAACCTACAGAATGGGAGAAGATATTTGCAAATGACGTATCAGATAAAGGGCTAGTTTCCAAGATCTATAAAGAACTTATTAAACTCAACACCAAAGAAACAAACAATCCAATCATGAAATGGGCAAAAGACATGAACAGAAATCTCACAGAGGAAGACATAGACATGGCCAACATGCACATGAGAAAATGCTCTGCATCACTTGCCATCAGGGAAATACAAATCAAAACCACAATGAGATACCACCTCACACCAGTGAGAATGGGGCAAATTAACAAGGCAGGAAACCACAAATGTTGGAGAGGATGCGGAGAAAAGGGAACCCTCTTACACTGTTGGTGGGAATGTGAACTGGTGCAGCCACTCTGGAAAACTGTGTGGAGGTTCCTCAAACAGTTAAAAATATACCTGCCCTACGGCCCAGCAATTGCACTGTTGGGGATTTACCCCAAAGATACAAATGCAATGAAACGCCAGGACACCTGCACCCCGATGTTTATAGCAGCAATGGCCACGATAGCCAAACTGTGGAAGGAGCCTCGGTGTCCAACGAAAGATGAATGGATAAAGAAGATGTGGTTGATGTATACAATGGAATATTACTCAGCTATTAGAAATGACAAATACCCACCATTTGCTTCAACGTGGATGGAACTGGAGGGTATTATGCTGTGAAGTAAGTCAGTCAGAGAAGGACAAACATTATATGTTCTCATTCATTTGGGGAATATAAATAATAGTGAAAGGGAATATAAGGGAAGGAAGAAGAAATGTGTGGGAAATATCAGAAAGGGAGACAGAACGTAAAGACTGCTAACTCTGGGAAACGAACTAGGGGTGGTAGAAGGGGAGGAGGGCGGGGGGTGGGAGTGAATGGGTGATGGGCACTGGGGGTTATTCTGTATGTTAGTAAATTGAACACCAATAAAAAATAAATTAAAAAAAAATCTTCCCCTGGCTTTCACAAGACACCTAGAGCCATTGCAGCTTTCATCACACCACCAGGCCATCACTCATGCATCTCTTCCTCTAACCACACAGAGCCACCTCCTCCTTGAAATGCAATAACTCAATAGTGCTCTGCCCCCAAACCTCTAATATTTTGGTTCCTGATTTAGTTCTTACTCCTCTAATCAGTTTATATCTTCAAAGCCTTGTCTCCTAATTAGACTATAAATTCCTTTGGTATGAGTTTCTATCATATTTTTAACCTAGAAAGTTCTTAGGCTCAGAATAGTTGTTTATTAAGAGTCTGAAATAGAGTAAAACTTGCAAGTGAGTACAAATTTAACTTAAGTCATGTTTATGTGTGTGTATATGTGTGTGTATGAAAGAGGGAGAGTGAGAGATTCTTATTTATTCACTAATGTGTGCCACTTAGAAATATACATCCTGGGGTGGCTGGATGGCTCAATCAGTTAAGCATCTGCCTTTAGCTCAGGTCATGATCCTATAGGCCCACATGGGCTCCCTGCATGGGCTCCCTTCACAGTGGGGAGTCTGCTTCTCCCTCTCCCTGCTGCTCCCCCTGCTTGTGCTCTTTCTCTGTCGAATAAATAAATAAAATTTTTTTAAAAAAAGAAATATACACCCTTTTGCAGATTACACCGCAGCAGAAAAATAATTCATAAGAATGACAAGCTTTTTGAAGCACTATGGAAATAATCAGTTATCAAACTAGCTCAATTACATTTCTTACTATTGATTAAGATTAATCTGGACCTTTGTATGAACAAAAATTTGGTTGCTGGGGTGGGATTTTATAGCTGTATCACTATAAATTTATATCCACCATATAAAAATTGTCAATGTATATAATTAATTGCCAAAATATTCCCTAAGGTTAACTGTCAACTGAATTAACTAAGAAGTACAGTTAGGTTTTAATTAGCCATTTTAAGACCCATAGAATTAGGTACAGAAAGCTGGGTGATAATTTCATATAAAAAAGTCTCTTCTCAATTTTCAGGTTCACATGAGATTCTAAATACACAAATATGTATTACTTTCTTTCTTTTTTGTATCTTTGTAACTTATGTTTTAATAGGTAAAAAGTGAACACTTCTACACAAAAATATTTGTTAAAGAGAGATTGCCAGCTATTCCAAAGCCTAAATTTTACCATTCCCAAATTCTAATATTATTTTTAAATATTTATTGGAAAAATCTCTCTGCTATCTGTGATTTGAGTTCTTTTAATTACATTAAAAAAATCTTAAAAAATAAAAAATAAAAATATAAAACAAACTTATTCAAATAGTTTTAAGTTCATAAATTTGTGACAACAACTGGTGTGATTGTCAGAGGATGACAAATTCAAAATGTTTACACATTTTTTGAAATCTTTGAGCATGCTAATCTATTCACACACACATAGTCTGACTATACTAGTAAATCAATAAAATACCACACACTTGGCTGTGCCTAAGCAACATTCAGAATTGATAGAAGTTTCCATTATTTGATTGCATTCATCTGGCCATGAAGCATCAGAATAAATTATGGAAGAGGCAGTTTATTTCAAAAGAATGAAGCTATTCTGACATTTTAAGTGATGATTATTTGATGTACTCTCAAATTGTAATTGACTTGATACCAAGTCACTGGTCATCTGAACCCTGAATAAGTTGAAAATAAAATGTGGAAGGTAACAAAGATTATTAGACTATTTTCCAACTCTCATTCTGAAATCCTTGTTGGTTTCAGTTACCTGACTTGAATGCATACATTGATCTAATAAACTGAAGAATGAATAAAGCTCCTCTTCTTTTTGTTCTGTGGAGCCAATATAACAGATTTTGAAAAAGTTATTTTGAGTATTTGAACAAACGGACATTTCTTTCTGTTTTACCTCATTAAAAAAAAAGTAAACAATGGGTGCCTGGGTGGCTCAGTTAATTAAGTATCTGACTCTTGATTTCAGCTCAGGTCATGATCTCACGGTCCTAAGATCCAGCCCTGTGTTGGACTCTGCACTCAGCAGGAAGTCTGCTTGAGATTCTTCCTCCATCTCCCTTGGTCCCTCCTTCCTCCTCCTCTCTCTCTAAAATAAATAAATCTTTAAAAAAAAGGGAGAATTCAGGATTAATGTGTTTTGATTAGGAGAGTCTTGTGACATGGTAGCTTCTTAAACACTGGGTCTTGTTTTTTATATGGGTCCATATCCTACCAAGGGAAATTATCACTTCCTAAATCTCAGGGAGTGGTTGAGGACCCCTGCAACCAGGGTTTGACATTCTACTATGTGACCATAAACCAGTTACTTGATCTCTAGGGGGCCTCATTTTCCATATTTGTAAATAGGAAATAATAATATCCCATTCAATGGGTTATTTGGAGGATCCAATGAAATAATGTATGTGAAGATGCTTTGAAAAATATACTATTAAACTGCACAACTATCAAAATTATGTCATTGTTATTATGCTTTGAGCAGATATTATTCCTGAACACAAGATTACTGCCCACATAGTGTGTGATATCTAATTAGGCTTATAGAAAAGAAACATGTTACTTCTCTCTGGACCAAGAGCTTTACATATTTACCTTTATAATAGCATTTGATACACATGATTTTCTTGACTTCAGTGTTCTCTAAGCTTTTTTGGTCAGTTATCTCATAGATAAAAATATGGAGGAAGCATGCAACCTAATATATTTGGATGTCTTGTATGATTTATTACATTAGGGGTCTTAAGAAAACATATCCAAATAACAGTAATTTTAAAAGGATGGAAGAGACTTTGTGTGTGTATATGGAAACTATTCTATAGAAAAAGATATACTCCATATCTAACAAAACTAAGAAATAGCTAGATATATTCCATTTCTAACAAAACTAAGAAATAGCTAGAAATAACCAAACTATAAAATAAGTGGAAGGGGTGCTGAAAGGAGTGGAGATTATTTAGGAATACATTAAGAGAGAGGACACCGTAGCACAGATCTTGAAAAAAGAAAAAAACACACTTGAAAGATGGAGGTTTACCCTGATGTGCAAAACTCAATATCTTATAGGCAAGCACAGAAACAGTGCATATGCTGGCAAGGGGAGCACCTTCTTACCTGGTCTTATTCCAAGAAGAACAAAGTGAGGCTAAGAGCAAAATCACAGAAACACGCTGTATTTGTAGAAAGTGGTCTATCTCTGCCAGAGGGAGAGAAAAGTAACTTTGCTTTGGAAAAACCTCATAGCTGCTAAATTCCACTGATTTAAGAAAAACAAACTTACACAAGACTCTGTAACATAAAAAAAAGTTCCACTTGGCTTTGGCCCTTCTTCCCCAGTGTGAACTTTTGTAAACACCTGGTAGAGAAAAACACCCATAATTGCAAAGTCAAAAAGAAACAATCAGAGGGTTAACAGAAGCCCAGGAAGAGAATGAAACAAGCAGCAGAAAATATTGCCACAGGATAGATGAAAAGTATGAGCAAACTTCCTCTCCCCCAAATTTAAAAAGCTTGGTGGAGCAATTGTTCTATGAAGGAAGAACACAAATCAGAGATGCAAGAGCTCAGAGAAGACATCAAGAGGCAACAGAGGAGAAGGTGAAATCTGATCTAGCAGAGCTTAGGATAAAGGTTGAAGGGGAAAAAAAAACAACAACACAGAAATGAAAGTGAAATTGGAAGAAGCACCAGGGAGGCTAGATAGACACTGCTAAGGACACAGTGGCGGACAGAGGACAGAAAAACAGGGTGGGGGTGGAGGAAGGAAGAAAGGAAGATAAATGAGTAACAACTGAGGAAAGAGTTGAAAGATAAAAAGAGATACAGAGGGTAGGAAAGGGGAATGGGGAATGGGAGTCAACATATGCATAATCAGGGCTGCTGAAGAAGAAAGCATTGAATTATAACAAACTTTTAAAATATAATTTGAGAACATTTACCTGAAATAAAATAAGTTTGTATCCACATAAGAAAGTCCACATCATATTCAAGGGGAAATGGACTCAGACATATCCTAGTAAAGTTACTGGGCTTCAAGACAACAATATCCCTTGGACAGCCAGGCAAAGGTCATTTATAAAAGGAAAAAGAATGTGCTGGCCTCCACCTCCTCCCCAGCAGCAGCCAATGCTAGACTGACTTCTAAGTCAGAGGAGTAAACCCTGTGGTAGCCTCAAGGAAAGAATCCATAGGGCAGCCCTGATGGCCCAGCAGTTTGGCACCACCTTCAGCCCGGGGTATGATCCTGGAGACCTGGAATTGAGTCCCACATCGGGCTCCCTGCATGGAGCCTGCTTCTCCCTCTGCCTGTGTCTCTGCTCTCTTTCTCTCTCTGTGTGTCATGAATAAATAAATAAAATCTTAAAAAAAAAAAGGAAAGAATCTGTAACTTAAGGATGTTATTTGGATCTAAGGACAACAGGCAAATACTTCTGAACACGTAAGGATTCAGAGACTATTATTCCCATTAGTCCCTTTGGAGGAATAGCTTAGTGGACAAACTTTAGCCAATCAAGATGGAACAGAAAAGGGACCAACACAAGCACCAAATGTATTAGCACCAAAATAAGTATGTGGTTCAGATTACAGAGCAGAATGTAAAAACTATTTGCCCCCAAAAATGCAGACACAAGTAATACATGTTGGAAGGGTAAGGGCAGAAGAAGCTGGAAAATAAAGGCTATGCAGATTCATACACAAAAACCTGCGATGTCGTTAAAGAGTATTATTTTAATATTGACTAATTAAACTCTTTCTAAAATAAATAAATAAAACTTTTGGGAAAACACTCAAAATTTAGGGGTAACAACTTGTAAAAAAATAGAAAACTTACTATTTATCATGCAAAAAAGCAGAAATAGGTAAGAAAACAAAAGATAGGTTGAAAGATTTTTCACAGACCTATAAGAGAGAAAACACAATATAAAAAAATATGATAGAAGTAAAGTGAAATTACCAGTAAATATAAATGGACTCACTTCACAAAGAAAACAACTTTGAGAATGGATTACAAAGGAAATCTAAATTTTATGTCATACATGACAGACACCCTTAATGAAAGGGATTCAGAAAGTTTGAAAACAAAGGATGAGTAAAATATACCAGGTGAATGCGCACACACAAACAAGTTAATCATCTTAATGTCAGACAAGACTGGATATAGGATGAAGAATATTAAATGAGTCAAAAATGGGTTTTTTATTTTGTTAGCCTAAAATTTAACCTGAACCCAGTAAAAATACCAATTGAATTTATCTTGACATGAGACAAACTGCCACACTGTTGTAGAAATTAATTAGCAAGTTTAGCTAGGAAAAATCTATTAAGTAAGAGTAAGGAGGAACTAGCCCAAAGAAATAAGGAAATGTCTCATAATACTCTAATGACTTAAACAGTGTATCACATAAATAAAGAGAAATGGCACAGAATTGAAGGTCCAGAGACTGACATACATTCAGGTTTGCATGCATTCAGGTTTGCATACATTATAGAATCAAATCTAGCATATGATAAAAATGCTACCTCCAATCCGTGTGGAAAAGAGAGCTTGGGATCCCTGGGTGGTGCAGCGGTTTGGCGCCTGCCTTTGGCCCAGGGCGCGATCCTGGAGACCCGGGATCGAGTCCCACGTCGGGCTCCCTGCATGGAGCCTGCTTCTTCCTCTGCCTGTGTCTCTGTATCTCTCTCTCTCTCTCTCTCTGTGACTATCATGAATAAATAAATAAAATCTTTAAAAAAAAAAGAAAAAAGAGAGCTTACTCAGTAAATAGAGGAATAACTAGGTTGTCATATGGAAGCAAAGTTAGATCTATACCTTACACCTTACATTAGAATAAACTCAAAATTGATCAAATATGTAAATATAAAAAATAAAGGTTTAAGAGTTCTAGAACAAGAAAATTATTTTGTAATTTAACAGCAAGGAAGATCTTTATAATTATGACACCAAACTCAGAAAGCCATAAAAGATACTGGATTAGACAACATAAAAAAAAAAAAGAACATCACCAACAAGCTTCTGAAAGTTAAAATTTACCATAAGCAAGGTCAAAGGACAAACTGGTAAAATAGTATTTGTAACTCAAATTACAAAAGACTGATTTCCCTTGTATAAAATGACTTCCTACAAATCAGTAAGAAGGCCAACAACTCAACAGAAAAATAGACAAAGAATATGAATGGATAACAGAAAAGAAAATAATAAATACTTGAAAAGGTACAAGACATTACTCTTGAGAGCTATGTGAAACAAAATTACATTGAAATATTTTTTCCTATAATTTGGGAAAGATCAGAAAGCTCAATGGGGCACCTGGGTGGTACAGTGGACTAAGTGTACGACTGACTCTTGGTTTCAGCTTAGGTCGTGATCTCAGGGTTTTGAGATTGAGCTCCATGGCAGTCTCCATGCTCATTGCAGAGTCTGCTTAAGATTCACTTATTTATTTTTACTCTTTAAATGTAGCTACTAGAAAATTTAAAATGGCATAGATGGAATGCTTGACATTATTGTTGGGCAAACGAACTTAGGGAGAGCAGAGGTCATGCTCTATACACATCCATGTCTATAACAAACCACAATAGCAGAACTCAATAAAATTTTGCAGATGCTAAATACATTTTGTTAAGAAGTAAGTTACTAATTCTTTCAAATCATTAGGCATTGAGTGGGCACAGTACATGGGTAAAGATATTGCTTAAGATATTTTTCAGTAAAGTCACAAAAGGAAATAGAATGAAAACATTCACTGTGAGTTTCTTTACTCAACACTGTATTCAAAGATTAGGCTGACTCCAAGAATACTTTATCCAGCAAGGCTCTCATTCAGAATAGAAGGAGAGATAAAGAGCTTCCAAGATAGGCAGAAACTGAAAGAATATGTGACCACCAAACCAGCTCTGCAAGAAATATTAAGGGGGACTCTGTAAAAGAAAGAGGAAGTCCAAGGAAACAATCCACAAAAACAGGGAGTGAATAGGTATCACGATGACACTAAATTCATATCTTTCAATAGTAATTCTTAACATGAATGGGCTTAATGATCCCATCAAAAGATGCAGGGTTTCAGACTGGATAAAAAAGCAAGACCCATCTATTTGCTGTCTACAAGAGACTCATTTTAGATGTAGGGACACCTACAGCCTGAAAATATAAGGTTGCAGAACCATTTACCATTCAAATGGTCCTCAAAAGAAAGCAGGGGTAGCCATCCTTATGTCAGATAAATTAAAGTTTATCCCAAAGACTTTAGTAAGAGATGAAGAGGGACACTGTATCATACTTAAAGGATCTATCCAACAAGAGAACCTAACAATCATGAATATTTATGCCCCGAATGTGGGAGCTGCCAAGTATATCAATCAATTAATAACCGAAGTTAAGACATACTTAGATAATAATACACTTATACTTAGAGACTTGAAGACAGCACTTTCTACAATCGTTAGATCTTCTAAGCACAACATCTCCAAACAAACAAGAGCTTTAAATGATACACTGGACCAGATGGATTTCACAAATATTTACAGAACTTTACATCCAAAAGCAACTGAATACACATTCTTCTCAAGTGCACATGGAACTTTCTCCAGAATAGACCACATACTGGGTCACAAATCAGGTCTTAACCGATACTAAAAGACTGGGATCTTACCCTGCATATTTTCAGACAATAATGCTTTGAAACTGGAACTAAACCACAAGAAGAAGTTTGAAAGGATTTCAAACACGTGGAGGTTAAGGACCATCCAGCTAAAAGATGAAAGGGTCAACCAGGAAATTAGAGAAGAATTATAAAGATTCATGGAAACTAACAAGATTGAAGATACAACCATTCAAAATCTTTGGGATACAGCAAAAGCAGTCCTGAGGGGAAAATACATAGCAATACAAGCGACCATCCAAAAACTGGAAAGAACCAAATATAAAAGCTAACCGTCCACCTAAAGGAGCTGGAAAAGGAACAGCAAATGAAACCTTCACTCAGCAGAAGAAGACAATAAAGATGCGAGCAGAACTCAATGAAATAGAGACCAGAAGAACTGTGGTCAACAAAGAACTGTGATCAACAAAACCAGGAGTTGGTTCTTTGAAAGAATTAATAAGATAGATAAACCGTTAGCCAGCCTTATTAAAAACAAAAGACTCAAATTAATAAAATCAGGAATGAGAAAAAAGAGATCACCACCAATACCAAGAAAATACAAACGGTTTTAAAAACTTATTATGAGCAGCTATACGCCAATAAATTAGACAATCAAGAAGAAATGGATGCATTTCTGGAAAACCACAAACTACCAAAAGGGGAACAGGAAGAAACAGAAAACCTGAACAGGCCAAAAACCAGGGAGGAAATTGAAGCAGTCATCAAAAACCTCCCAAGAGGGGATCCCTGGGTGGCTCAGCGGTTTGGCGCCTGCCTTTGGCCCAGGGCGTGATCCTGGAGTCCCAGGATCGAGTCCCGCGTCGCTCCCGGCATGGAGCCTGTGTCTCTGCATCTCTCTCACTCTCTCTCATGAATAAATAAATAAATAAATCTTTTTTTAAAAAAAAAAAACTCTCAAGACACAAAGGTCCAGGTCCAGATGGCTTCCCAGGGGAATTCTATCAAACATTTAAGGAAGAAAGCTTACCTATTCTACTAAAGCTGTTTGGAAAGATAGAAAGAGATGGAGGACTTCCAAATTCGTTCTATGAGGCCAGCATCACCTTAATTCCAAAACCAGACAAAGACCCCACCAAAAAAGGAGAATTATAGACTAATATCCCTGATGAACACAGATGCAAAAATTCTCAACAAGATACTAGCCAATAGGATCCAACAGTACATTAAGAAGATTATTCACCATGACCAAGGGGGATTTATCCCTGGGATGCAAGGCTGGTTCAACACTCGTAAAGCAAATCAATGTGATTGATCATATTAACAAGAGAAAAAACAAGAACCATATGATCCTCTCAATAGATGTAGAGAAAAAGCATTTGACAAAATACAGCAGCCATTCCTGATCAAAACTCTTCAGAGTGTAGGGATAGAGGGAACATTCCTCAGCATCTTAAAAGCTATCTACGAAAAGCCCACAGCAAATATCATTCTCAATGGGGAAACACTGGGAGCCTTTCCCCTAAGATCAGGAACAAGACAGGGATGTCCACTCTCACCCCTGCTATTCAATATAGTACTAGAAGTGCTAGCCTCAGCAATCAGACAACAAAAAGAAATAAAAGGCATTCAAATTGGCAAAGAAGAAGTCAAACTCTCCCTCTTCGCAGATGACATGATACTGTACATAGAAAACCCAAAAGACTACACCCCAAGTTGCTAGAACTCATACAGCAATTTGGCAGTATGGCAGGATACAAAATCAAAGCCCAGAAGTGAGTGGCATTTCTACACACTAACAATGAGACTGAAGAAAGAGAAATTAAGGAGTCAATCCCATTTATAATTGCACCCAAAAGCATAAGATACCTAGGAATAAACCTAACCAAAGAGGTAAAGGATCTACACCCTAAAAACTACAGAACACTTCTGAAAGAAATTGAGGAAGACACAAAGAGATGGAAAAATATTCCATGCTCATGGATTAGAAGAATTAATATTGTGAAAATGTCAATATTAACCAGGGCAATTTACACATTTAATGCAATCCCTATCAAAAACTTTCTTCACAGAGTTGGAACAAATCATCTTAAGATTTGTGTGGAATCAGAAAAGACCCCGAATAGCCAGAGGAATATTGAAAAAGAAAACCAGAGCCAGGGGCATCACAATGCCAGGTTGTGGCATTGTCAGGTTGTACTACAAAGCTGTGGTCATCAAGACAGTGTGGTACTGACACAAAAACAGACACATAGATCAATGGAACAGAATAGAGAATCCAGAAGTGGACCCTCAACTGTATGTTCAACTAATATTCAACAAAGCAGGAAAGACTATCCACTGGAAAAGAGACAGTCTCTTCAATAAATGGTGCTGGGAAAATTGGACAGCCACGTGCAGAAGAATGAAACCAGACCATTCTCTTATACCATACACAAAGATAAACTCAAAATGGATGAAAGATCTAAATGTGAGACAAGATTCCATCAAAATCCTAAAGAAGAACACAGGCAACACCCTTTTTGAACTCGGCCACAGCAACTTCTTGCAAGATACATCTATGAAGCCCAGGGAAACAAAAGCAAAAATGAATTATTGGGACTTAATGAAGATGAGAAGCTTCTGCACAGCAAAAGAAACAGTCAACAAAACTCAAAGACAACCTACAGAATGGGAGAAGATATTTGCAAATGACCTATCAGATAAAGGGCTAGTATCCAAGATCTATAAAGAACTTATTAAACTCAACAGCAAAGAAACAGACAATCCAATCATGAAATGGGCAAAAGACATGAACAGAAATCTCACAGAGGAAGACATAGACATGGCCAACATGCACATGAGAAAATGCTCCACATTACTGGCCATCATGGAAATACAAATCAAAAACACAATGAGATACCACCTCACACCAGTGAGAATGAGGCAAATTAACAAGACAGGAAACAACAAATGTTGGAGAGGATGTGGAGAAAGGGGAACCCTCTTGCACTGTTGGTGGGAATGTGAACTGGTGCAGCCGCTCTGGAAAACTGTGTGGAGGTTCCTCAAAGACTTAAAAATAGATCTGCCTTAAGACCCAGCAATTGCACTGCTGGGGATTTACCACAAAAATACAGATGCAGTGAAACGCCGGGACACCTGCACCCCAATGTTTATAGCAGCAATGTCCACAATAGCCAAACTGTGGAAGGAGCATCAGTGTCCATCAAAAGATGAATGGATAAAGAAGCTGAGATCTGTGTATACAATGGAATATTACTCAGCCATTAGAAACAACAAATACCCACCATTTGCTTCGACATGGATGGAACTGGAGGGTATTATGCTGAGTGAAATAAGTCAATTGGAAAAGGACAAACATTATATGGTCTCATTCATTTGAGGAATATAAAAATTAGTTAAAGGGAAAAAGAGAAAGGAGAGAAAATGAGTGAAAATATCAGTGAGGGTGACAAACATGAGAGACACCTAACTCTGGGAAATGAATAAGGGGTAGTAGAAAGGGAGGTGGGCAGGGGTTGGGGTGACTGGGTGATGGGCACTGAGGGGGGCACTTGGTGGGATGAGCACTGGGTGTTATGCTATATGCTGGCAAATTGAACTCCAATAAAAAAATTAAAAAAATAAAAATAAATAGATAAATTTTTTTTTGCTCTAAATAAAACGATTAGGCTGACTCTATGCACTATAATTAAATGTTTTCAAAATCACTTTAGGGGTTCCTATATAGAAATTAGGGAGGAGTATTTGGCCATTCTCGATATGAATCATTGTTACCATATGTGATTTGATTAAAGATAACTCTGACAGCTATAAATTTAAAGCCCAATGTAAATCTGAAAATATTTTCAAGATTAAAAAGGAGAAATCTACTTAAACTTTCATATACATCTGTCTTGGGTTAATATGAACTTCTAAGAAAATTAATGGATAAGGCCATATCTGCAGTATTATTTGAAAGAACAGAATTTGTTTTCTTTTTAAAACAGATAAAATTCTTCTTCTTCTTCTTCTTTTTTAATGTAGGCTCCATGTCCAGTACAGAGCCCAACATGAGCCCAAAGTCATGATCATAAGATCGAGACTTGAGCTGAGATCGAGTCAGAAGCTCAACAGACTGAGCTACCTATCTCACTGCCCCAACAGATAAAATTCTTTAAAATATACAACCTATTTCTAATTTCAGTATTTTATATCAGTTGAAATAAAGTCGCCACATCCAATTTGATAACATAAATTTAACATTTTTCTCATTTGGAAGATATATGCTTTACCTTTTTCATAACTTCTTTTTTTATGGAAAATATGATTTCAATAAATAAAAAGTATAAACATCAAAAAAAGAAGAAGAAAGGAAGGAAAGAAGATTAAAAGGCAAAAAGGAGAGAGGAATGGGTGGGAAAGAGGATGGTTTCCAAACGTTCATCCATTCTCATTTCAGTCCAGTCTAGAAGAGACCTAAATTATGCCCTATCATAAGGTTGGCAATACATATAAAAGGCAGCAAAACAACATGATTTGACTTACGTCATGTCTATTAGCATATAAGCAAATGAAGTAATTACTAAATATGAACCCCCAAAGCAAAGTAAATGAGTAGATATTAAATCCAGAATTTGAATTGTCTTTGAATTCTCACTGGTACCATACAGTTTGTGCATTTAAAAATTTAAATAAGAACTTGCATTTTAGGCTTTGAAAGTGCATGACACTGGGTGTATGTAGAATGCCACGCTGCTTCGTATACTTTCATGTATCTTTTTTCCATTATCTCTAGTAATTTTAGAAAATCTTTTATAGCCATCTCTAACTTGATGGTTCTCAACTGGGGATAATGTTGTCATCCCTTGAAGGGCATTTGGCAATGTCTGGGGATATTTTTGGCTGTCACAGATAGGGTGGGAGTGCCACTGGCATTTAGTTGGTGGAGGATGGGGATACTTGTTAACATCCTATGGTGCATGGACAGCCAGCCTATCAAAACAAAGAATTATCAGGGCACCTGGGTGGCTCAGTCCATTAAGTGTGTCCAAACTCTTGATCTTGGCTCAGGTCTTGATCTCAAGGTCATGAATTTGAGCCTGGGCATGGAGCCTACTCAAAAATAAAAGCAAAGAATTATCTCAGTCAAAATGTCAATAATTTTGAGATTAAGAAATTTTGTTCTAATCTGAAAGAGATGTTATTTTTTGTTCAAGGCAATTTTCCCTTTGGCAGCATCCTTCAGGAGGTAAACTGAGCTGGCAAATTTCAAAGAGCTGGCTTCAATTCTCTAAGTCTCCATCACCATGGCTACATATATTCATTTATTCACACATCACTCAACACTTCCTAGCTTTAATAGAATTAAAAGCATATCATATGTAGGTAAAAAAATAATTTATTGTCCAAACTCGGACACTATTGAGGTTTGTTAATAATTACACTGGACAATAGGAGTAAATCAAGAATGTTCTGGGTAAATCAGATCATGTGGTCACCTTAATTTTATGGCTGTATGCAATATCCAAAATAATAAATAAGACACGGAGGAATTTCTAATGACAGCTAATGAGAATGGTGTTTGGGCCCTGGAACTAGGCATCAAGGCTGAGGTCTAAGATCATCCCTCCTTTATGTGTTGAGGAGACCATGACATTAAAAAGGCCAGTGTGAAACCATCACCACTATAATAGGGTTTGGTTTTAGAAAGGAAAAAATAAGCATAAAACCCAGGACATACAAAGGATAAAAATCCTGCTAGAGGCATTATAAAGGACACTTATAAGAAAAGCAGTTATATACAATGCTTGTGCATAGTAGGTACTCAACAGATGTTCGCTGAAGAATAAATCTACACGGTCTGATCTGACACATGAAGAAACTGTTTCTATTTAAAATATATGTCATTTTAAATCAAGTGGTTTCCTAAACGTATGTCTAAGACGCACAAAGTAGTGTTACTACCCCTTCTGCGCCACAACAAAAATTTACAAATTTTGGATTTGTCAAAATACAACGGAACTGTTCAGGCAAGATAAATAATTACAAGTGCCAGCAAAGTCACTTTCCTGTTTTCCTTTTGATCTGTAAGGTTACTAGTGGATGAGATAATCTTTTATTTATATTGCATGTGGTAAAATTTTGAAGCAGGATTTTTGCACCCACCATACTCTCCTTCCATAATTAAGCCTGTAGGGCTGGCTGGCTGATATTTTTTAATGCAGAGCTTGTCAATTTCTGTTAACACTAATTTAGAGTTCATAGCTCCATATATCATGGAAACGTGAGGGCAAAACAATTTGTATAAAAAATATTTTGAGAGGAGTTGAACAAATTGAAGACCATTTCTGCACGGACTACCGAGCATTTCTGTTCTGATTACAGCACCAATTTCGACAGCAGTGCAGGAAGCTCACCTTTCGTGGCACACACATTTGATTTTCCCAGGTCCCTTTGCTTTGCCCTCCCTTTCCTTTCATACATGCGCTCCTGCTATAAATAAACGCCTTTCCCCCTCCTGCTCTTTGCCATGTGTCGTCTTTTTAATTATGCCCCAAACTCTAATATAGTCAGCCCAGATCTTGTTCGGCCATTAACTTGGGAAGAAAAGAGGCTGCCTCCTGCATTTCACACGAAACATTACAAGGGCAGACCAGGGGCTTTCATCTCTTCCCACCTTCAGCAGCCAGAACAATAGGCAGCTATCATCTTGTGACATCCACGACTAATTTATCCAACCAGAAGACAGGTAGCACTCTGCACTGCCGCTCCTGTCTGAATAGGTGCAGTAAATACTCAGCTTAATAGTAGCTTCTCAGGCAGGAGGGCAACATATCACAGCGTGGCATTTTTATAATCTTCCTGGCATGCCGACAGCCAGGAGCACAGGCCAGCGCGTGTTCCTCCTCGGTAAGGCTTAGGATGCATGTAAGTGTTAGATGGTGACACACTGTGCCTTTAAGCAAGTTTAACTGTTTTATATCCCCTCTGATCTGCAGCTTTGTACATCTGTTAAGCTGCCTCTTAAACTTCTGTGGGCACATCTGTGGAGCAGTTACTTGAAGCTTGCTGTGCGTTGTGGGCCTGGCGTGGGGTTTCTTTGTGATTGCCTCCTGTTTATCTGTGAGGAGTTTCTCTGTTATGCTGCAAGGCCATAGTTAAATACATCATCTTGGCCAAAAAAGATAATAATAACCTTGTGACAGCCAGAAGGAACATACTTAGCAAAGGCTGAACAAAAATCTTGTCTGGAGAAGCACTGATTAAAAAACAAATGGAAAAAAAGCCCAACTTTTAAAAAACATTTATTTCTCCTATGTCTGTGGGTCATTTGGGCTTCAGCTGATTTGTCTCTAAGTCTCTGGTCCTCCAGAGAAACAGAACCGATAGAATAGATATAGGAGAGAAGAATTACGATGGGAATTGGCTCATGCATTTATGGAGGCTGAGAAGTTCCATGATACGTGGTCTGTTTTGCAAGCTGGAGAAGCAGGAAAGCCAGTGGTATAATTCACTTCAAGTCTTAAGGCCCAAGGATCTGGATCTCTGATGACTGAGGGCAGGAAAGGTAGACATCCTGGATCCAGAAGAGAGAGTTTGAATGCATCCTTCCTTCACCTTTTTGTTCTTTTTGGGTTCTCAATGGATCGGAGGCTACCCACCCACATTGGTGGGGGCCCATATTCTTTACTTAGCTTACTGGTTCAAATGCCAATTTCTTCCAGAAACACCCTCAAAGATGCATCCAGAAATAACATTTTACCAGCACCGGGGCATCCCTTAGCCAAGTTACATAAAATGAACAATCAAAAGCCGTAGGTTGGATTAAGTTCTGCTCCATGTATCTCATTGTCCTTAAACAAGAGGTTACTCAAGGCACTTTCTATGGTGAAATGCAACTTGTTTCAAGTCTTGTATCTTCATCCAATTTCCCACTGGCAAATCACATGGATGGCTAAGCCCAAGTCAAGAGACAGAGTGGTACACTCTGCTTATCATGAGACCATAGCAAGTCATAGAGTCAAGCTCAGCATCAAAGGGGCAGCATAATATATTCTTTCCAGGAAACTGAAAGTGAAGGAGGAAGTAAATATTTGCCAAATAATAGTCTAATCTACAACCCTGTCCCTGTCTATAAAATGAAGAAAAGACAGTTATTTGCTAGATAGTGGGATTACTGAGTCCATCAGTGTTGGTTCCATTTTTGAAAGACGCCAAGAACACCATGAAAAGATGAGTAACCACATAATCTTGACCATGATAAAGAAGTGACCTCTATGACCTGTCACAAAGACTCACTAGAGGATTTTGAGAGCTTGGTTCTGACTCTGCAAGTCTTAGTGAAATATTCCATGGTGTGAAAGTTCACCTGTAAGGAGAAAGGAAGGGAGGCCCTGGCTGAGATACTGTCATTTAATATTTGTCTCTTCTTTTGATATTGTATACTTCATTTGCTCAACAGACCTATATTCTGCTCTTTTAGCAATTCTGGCATCTAAATACTTAAAGAAAATAAATACGTGTAAAGGTACTTGGGGTTTATATCAGGCTTGATATACCTTTGCACACACCAGGAAGGCATACAGCTGGCCTCCGTTCTAAGTGGCTGAGTGATCATTTGGAAAGGTTGGTGCCCTTACCAAACAGTTAAATATTTTGAATATCACCAGTGACTGGATATATTTATAGTTCTGTGACTTGGCTCTTAGTTAGGCATATAAATTATGATTTTGGATCTGCTCATCAATTCTTCTCAGGGAAATTGTCGCCCCCACAGCTTTGACAGAACATCAACTTTTGGTTGAATTACAAAGCCCCACATCCCAACCACCCTCTCCCCTGTAGCCACAGCTGACTGGACCATGAATGGGCACTTGAACCAAAGACAGCTAATGGCTACATTTGGGTCTACTAGGTAGCCTGTTATTAGGTCCCTCTTTAGCGGCATTGGACTAATTAAATTTTTCTATTGTAGACTAATAAATTAGGAAACATGGAATAAATCAGACGCTATCAGTGGCTAAAAGTTCATCTAGAATGACATTTGTCTCTATGCTTTAAAATTAATTTGTTAGAGTCTATCTGTCTTAGTTATTCATTGTAGCATAACAAGTTATCCCCAAACTCAGTGGCTTTAAACAACAACAAATAATACTTCTTCTTATAGTTCCAGGCATGACTTCACTGGGTCCTCTCGTGAGATTGCAGTCTAGGTATTGGTGGAGGCCATAGTCATCCCAAGGCTCATCTGGGGCAGGATCCGCTTCTCAGCTCACTCATGTTTGCAGGATTCAGTTCTTATGGGCTGTTGGACTGTGGACCTCAGCAACTTGCTGGCTCTAGGCTAGAGACCACTCTCAGTTCCTTGCAGTTGGCCCCTTCCATCAGAAAAAGTATGTGAGAAGGGTCAGGGACAGAGGGCAAGCAAGAGGAAAGTCAGTTTTCGTAAATTAGTCTCTGAAGTGGCATCTGTGTCAGTCAGGGTTCAACCAGGGAAGCAGAACCAGTAGAAGACATATGTTAAGAGACTCATCACAAGGAAGTGCTTATGGGGTTGTGGGAGCTGGAAATGCAAGAGGTATAGGGCAGGGCATCATGATGGATAGGCTGGACTCTTGGGTGTGGGCTGAGCTGCAATCCACAGGCTGACCTTCTTCAGGGAAGCCTCAGCTCTGCTGAAGGCCTTTCAACAGATTGAATATCATCTCTCCAGATTATGTAGGGTAATCTCTTCTACTTAAAATCAACTGGTTATGGACTTTAATCACATTTAATACTTTCACTGCAACAGCTAGATTAGTATCTGATTCAATAATTGGGGACTGTAGCTAACCCAAGTCCACACAGCAAAAAATCCCATTACAACATCTTTTCACTTTTGCCACATTGTATTCATTACAAGTAGGTCACTGGGTCTAGACGATACTCAAAGGAAGGGTATTACACAGGGGAAGCTGAGGTCACTGGGAACCATTTTACAAGGCTATCTACTAGAGTTGCTTTTCAATTTTCTCACAAAATAACTTTTTTGCAAGGGCAATTGCCTTTAAAAATGTTCCTAACTCTCGAGAAATTTGCAAAGCCACTTGTAGTTTTTGACTTAATTATAGTTAAATGAATGAGGTCTTGTTCATTGGTTAATTACACAGGTTTGGTCAGTAAACATAGTTTGTAACTTCAAGTGAACAATTCAATTCTGTACAACAAACAGTCTAATAAATGTGGTTTTTCCTAACAAATATTTATAGCCTCAAGGTTATAAGTTGGTGTTCCTCAGAACTACTAAAGCAGGGGATCCCTGGGTGGCGCAGCGGTTTGGCGCCTGCCTTTGGCCCAGGGCGCGATCCTGGAGACCCGGGATCGAATCCCACGTCCGGCTCCTGGTGCATGGAGCCTGCTTCTCCCTCTGCCTGTGTCTCTGCCTCTCTCTCTCTCTGTGAGACTATCATAAATAAATAAAAATTAAAAAAAAAGAACTACTAAAGCAAACCTCTGAATATTACAACAAAGTCCTTTGGTCTTCTCAGTTAAAAAAATATAGATCAAAACTTCTAAAATTACAAAATATAGAAAATAAGTACGGATTTAGCTTAAATTTTATGAGAATTAATATGTAAACATTGACCCGTCTTCTTATTTTTTAAACAAAAGATAATGGCTATTGCAGCACTTTGCATTCTGAAAATCTCTTGTGTCAACCAGTTCCTCACTTAAAGTACTCTGTTAAAGATCATTATAAGCAATGGCAAATGGATTCTACTATCATTTTAACCAAGGTGGAATTAAAGAATTTGGTGCTTAAAATGCTCTACTTCTCCAGTCTAGAGGTTAGAAGAGCCAGTGGTCATTCTGGACCATGAAGGTCCAAAGTTACAAGGAAACTAAAACCATGAATGAGCAGAAGCTCTGAGATGGAATAAAAAACTAATAGAAAAGAGGCAAGCAAGCACACCAAGATGGAGACCAAAGGAGAGGAGAAGGTAGATAACAGTAAGGCACCAGAGGGGAATATCCTCGACCTCTCACTGCTAAGGCCATCTTGGGTTCACTTCCTGTCTCCACCATTTCTGTCCTGGTCTCCTCCTCTCAGATACTCATTACATCTCCCTCCATCCCCTCATCCCATTGATGTTACTTGCTTGAGGGAATCTCTGTTCTTGTCTTCAGGAAAATGGATGCTTCACATCCATAAAATTGGCACAATTTTATGATTCTAACTCAAGTTACCCAAAACCAAAGTTTTAAAAAAACCTGTGGTAAAATACACATACCATAAAGTTTATCACCTTAACCCCTTCTTAAGTATACAGTTCAGTGGCATTAAGCACATTGTCACTGTTGTGCAACCATCACCACCATCCATCTCCACAATGTTCCCATCTTAGTCTAACTAAGACTCTATATTCATTACAGCAATAACTCCCCTGGCCCTAATAACCAATCTACTTTCCATCTCTATAAATTTGACTCCCCTACGTACTTCACAGAGGTGGAATCAGATAATATTCATCTCTTTGTGACTGGCGTATTTCAACTAGAAAATGTCTTCAAGGTTGTAGCATATGTCAGAGTTTCCTTCCTTTTTAGCTGAGTAAAATGTTCCATGTATGTGTAGAACACATTTTGTTGATCCATTCATCTGCAGAAAGACACTTGGATTGTTTCCACCTTTGGCTATTGTCAATAATGCTGCTATAAACAGGGTGTATGAGTATCTTTTCTCTGCTTTCACCTCTTTTGTGTATAAATTCAGAAGTGGAATTGATGGATCATACAGTAATTCTATGTTTAATTTTTGGAGAAACTGACATACTATTTTTCATGCTAGTTGTAGCATTTTAGTGTTTTCTTTTCTTTCTTCTTTCTTTCTTCTTTCTTTCTTTCTTTCTTTCTTTCTTTCTTTCTTTCTTTCTTTCTTTCTTTCTTTCTTTTTCTTTCTTTGGCTCTATACCCAATGTGGGGCTTGAACTCATGACCCTGAGATTAAGAGTCATGTACTCTACCAATAGAACCAGGCAGGTGACCCAGTGGTTCTATCATTTTAAATTCACATCGGCATCCCAATATTCCTATATCCTCCCCAACATCTGTTGTTTTCTTTCTTTTTTTAAAAAAAAACATAGCAGCCATACTAATAAGTGTGAGTTCTGGAATTAAATTGGAACTGAAACTAGAAATGACAGGATTCTAAAGGATCAGTTTCGGGCTGCCTTGGCATCTGCTTCTTTCTCAGCCTTACTTAGTTTTCCTTATTGTACTGACTGGCTTTCTTTGCCCTCTTATCACTTTGAGCCACATGGCTCATGGCTACTCTAGCCCACCCAAATGCTGTCACTTCTCAAACATTTCTTCAGCTTTAATACCCACTGACACCCACTTAGGACTCTTTTTTCCCTATCTAAATGACAGGGAACTGATTATCCTGACTCATCATTTTGATCATGGACTTGCCCAATAATGGGCTAACCTAGAGTTAGATGACCAACTCTGGTCTGGTCAACTATGACCAGAAGGGTAGGATCACTTTGAGAAATGACTAATGAAACATTAAGGACAGGAGGTGGGACAGATCCCCTAGAAGGAAGGGTGTGTGTGTGTGTGTGTGCATATAACAGGCAATGGTTGGCATATACTGAGTGATGTCTTCATAAGATATCCCATCATCAGCTCATTCATCAATCAGTATACAATCAGTGCATGCTTATTATATGAGAGGTGTTGGGCTAGGCACTATTAGCTGATAGTCAACATTTATTAGATATTTATAATGCTCCAAGCACTGATCTAAGAGAGCACTATAACTATGGGGCACCACAAAATGATAACGGCCTTCTCAAGAATTTTGCAATCTAGTTAGATGAGATGCCTACCCCCACAAAACTGTAAGTGGCAAAATAAAACACAAACACAAATAGTAAAGATGCTGTAAGTAATTTCCTGACCAATTTCCTAATGAGTGATGTACACTATAAGTGCTATGCATTTTGAGGCACTGCTACACTGTGACATTATTTGAGAAGTCTTTATGGAGGACTTGATCAGGGATTTTAAGGATGGGCAGATTTCAGATAGGCTGGAGAAAGCAACTGATCAGTCAACAAATATTGCATGCTTAATCACAATCAGGGGCTAAAGACACAAAAGAGAACAAGACATCTCTCTAATGGAGTTTATAATCTAGAAATGGACAAACAGAAAAGAACAGCTGTAGGCATCAAGATGGCAAATGATGAGCCATCATTTTTATTTGATTTTTTAAAAAAGTCTAGCCTTTGTTATATTCATGAGAAGTCTACAAGACACAGTGTTCAGAAATTAAGGTCACCCTTGTAGGGGTTACTCTGGCTTGGGGAAAATGTGTCCTCTTCGAGCCTCACAGAAGTGCCCATCATCCCCTCAGGTCTGCCACTGCCCATTTCTGGGTGGGATAGAGAAGAGGCAGGCTGCTCTTGGGTTACCTTCTACAATACTTTTCCAAAGACCATGCAACACTACTACTTTCTAGAGGCTGCTGGCAGGGGCGCAAGCTCTTGGCTCTGACTAGGGACAATGCTAGTCAAAGTAGGAAGAAAGAGGCTGGAATACAGCCAGGAAGAATGGAGCTTCCCAATGGACAAAGGGTGCCAAGTCCACGGCAGTCCCATCTCTACCATGGAACAAACCTCGTGTTCTGATTTGCTTAATATTCTGTAATCAAAAAGCAACCCTGCAGAGGAGAGATGATAATAGACACTTACTATACAGACATTATGTTTTCTATTTGTTTTTAATTTATTTTTTTCTTTTCTAAACCATGAACTGTTGGTTTACTATAACACTTAGTGTTAAAAAATGAATGGTTGCTTGCTCTATAGTCTAATGCTGAACAAGCATTCTCATTTCTAATAACCCAAGTTTTAATGACTCCAGAGGGCTTAGCAAACAAAAAACCTTTCGCTAATGCCACACAATAATATCATCAACAGGCAACAGTCCTCTGTTAGGAAGGTCCCGATGTTGCCTTTACATTCGATTACCTTCTTGCTCTCCATCCAGACTTTCTGAACATTTAGAACATAAATTTCTGGCCTGTTAAAAGGAGGGCTACTTAATTCAGAAGCAAAACAGGTCCTTCTTTGATACAGTCTCCACTTTTCTCCTGGCAGGCTCCAGGCTGTAGGGAGGTAGTTCCCGGGCACTCACGTGAGAGCAGCTTTAGAAGAAAGGAATCTGAACTTGATCCCATATAAGCTGGGGGACCGGGAAGGGGAACAGGGCAGATGCACTTATTTATTTCAGCGCCTTTACATAGTGATGAGGTCCTTATCTCTGCCTTCCTCTCAAGTCTCAGAAATCCCTACAAGGGCGCAGTGGGATCAGATCATACATTTAAATTATTTTCAAAGATGTCAAGCAATTCCAACTTCTTTATAATACAGCAACCTTCCGAAGGAGTGATAAATCTCCAAACTGAAGAGAGGCTTCTCCCTTTAAAATTTTAGCTGTGAAAGACTGATTATGTATTTAAGCTTTGGAGCTGTGTAAAGCTTTGTTAGGCAAATCAGCAACCAAACCATCTCTGCTAGCTCAAAATCTACAGCTCCTATTTATACATGATGAATTTATGAGGACTCTAAGAACTGATTTCTTAACATAGTCATCATCAGTCCTTTGCATATCATCCAAGGAGCCAGGGACTTGGTTGAGCTGATGGCAGACTTTTCACTTCAACAAGCCTCACTACTATAATGGAAATCCAAAGGCCTGGAAACAATGTACATAGCTTCCCTGACTAATTTTATTATGCAGACACACACTTAATGGCTCCTGTTACAGTCACATCCAGGGTGGGAAACAGTACTGGATTGTGACGATCACACTAAATCGACAAGGATTATCAGTCATTAAAAAGGAACCAAATTAGCATCAAGCAGTAATATTTTATACTTATCAAATCTTCTGCTGGTCAAGGTCCATTACTGAGCGACACCATAAAGGCAGGAACCATCAGCTCATTCTCCAGAACATTTAAATCTCTATTGTATTTGTGTAGGATATAATTTCTGGTAGCAATAAAGCCTAATAAAGGTTATACCCCAATGAATAAAGTGTTAATAAATTGACCCATGACATTTAAATGGATAATTATATTTGAGATAAAGGAAGAATCTCTTGTTTCAGTGAAGAAGGGTTTCAACTTGTGCCCAACCCAAATGACCCATCAGCTACAGAATGGTTCTATGTGGCTTGACAGTGATATAAAATATTCATTTTGCTGGTACCATTGTATTAGATTAATTATTCCTCAGGTCCTTCCAACAGCTCCTGTCCATCAGAATCATCAAGACTAAATTTAAAATGTTTCTACACGATAAGCAATTGCATGGAAATGAATGATTACCTGTGTTTCCAAGCATGAGTTAGAAATGCTAGGTTTGTCTTCCCCTCAGCCCCCCTGCCACAGCATGTCTGCCTGTCATGAGACGTTATCTTCACTTGGCAGAGAAGTCTATGACAGAATCAGGAAGCGATTAGGAGACTGAAGGAGTTGTTACTGAACGTGATGTATTAGATCCAACTGGAATAGTTCAACATATGTTATGTACTGATGCCTCTCAGTTCTCATTAGGACTGTGCCACAGACAACTAACAAAACCTATCTGAGAAAAACAAAACAAAGCGGAAATGCTGCAGGGGTTGTGAGCATGGCTACCCTTCAGTCTCCTGGGTAAGGCTTCTCTTCTGTATTTCCTGAACTGCACTAGGCTCAGGAAAAAACAAAACTTTAGTGAAACACAACTAAGGCTAACTTGTTTCATTAATCAATTAATATTTAATTTGTGCATTCATTCAACAAACACTTATGCATTCATGTTACATAACTACTAGATTCTCTGAGAATATACTGGCTATATGTTCTCACATAAAGTAAATGCAGGAAACATTATTAATTCAGATAAGAAATCCCAGAGAACTCAGCCCCCAACACTGCCATCTTTTTCAAAGCAGAGACTGGGTTTTATTATTTTTTAAATGCTGGGTGCTTAGCAATAAATCTTAAGTGGGTAAATGAATATAATAGGTTTTTTGAGGAAATTTCCTTCCAACAATATGGTGGACTAGAAACCCCAAATAGAACTCCTTGGATAAACTATAAAAAACTCCTTTAGAAATCCATTATTGAGCTGGAAATAAAATAAGGAATCCTCAGATGACAAAAATATAGTGGAAGTAGGAGTCTGCAGAGCAATGAGGTCAACTTTCATTCTGGAGAGCTTCTGATGAATTCTGGTGACTTTGAGCTTCCATTTTAACAATTGTACAGGCAAAGGGAGACAGAAGATAAAACTTACAGCCCATGCAAGGTCAACAGTTGAGTAGGAGATCCCTGCATATATCTGGGATTCTTAAGAGTTATATCATAAGAGGAACAGTGAACTAAACACCTGCAGAGGGGGACAGAGGAGGACTAAAAGAAAATTGCCTTTCCTGACCTTGGCAATGGGAAGGGGGGAAACAAAACTTTTTATAACCACAGATAGGCCCACATACAGATTTTCACCACAAATCACACTTTCAGAATATTCTGAAAAAGTCAGGCCAAAAATTTAGTTTAACATGGTGTAAGGAATTTGGATGAGCAAATGCTAAACCCTCTAGAGAAGAACATACTCGGAACCAAGGCTTTCAAATTATCTATGAAATTGAAGTTCATAGTAAAATAATGATATCATTATCATCAGTAAAGAAACAAGATGTCACAGATAGCTATTGAAATATCAATCAGGAGAATATTGGAATTTCAGATGCAAAATAAAAATAATTATGTTTTAAACTATTTAATTCAAATAGAGGACCTGGAATCTTAAAAATGATAAATAGATTTGAAAAAGAACCAAATGGAGTATCTACAAATAAGATATCAAATAACTGGAATAAAAACTCAATGGAAAAAACACAGCTCAAGAGAGAACTAGCAGTGACAGAGCTGAAGAAATTATTCACAATGCCACACAGATCAAAAACAATTGAGAAGTGATGAAAATATTACAGAGAAGTTATATGGAATATGGAGTGAAGATGTCTTACTTATGTGTCACCAGGATTACAGAAAGAGGTGAAAGAAAAGGTAAGAGAGATTCTGAAGATAACGGATGAGAAATTTCAGAACTGACAAATGACACTAATCTTCAATTCCAAGACCCCAAAACACCTTAAGCAGGAGAAATTCACCTTTGGACAACAAAATAAAATCCCAAAACACTGAGGAAAAGGAGATGATACTAAAAGCAGCTACAGAAAAAAGACGATTCATCTGTAAAGGAATGTCACTGGGGCTGACAGCTGATTTTTCTACAGCCACAATACAATCCAGAAGACAAGGAAACAACCTACTGTCCTGAGAGGAAAAAGATGATTTTTAAAATAGAATTTTATACCCAATAAAATTATCTTCCAGGAGCAAAGATACTTTCAGATGAGAAAAATCAGAGTTTTCCATCAAAATACCAGCATTAAAGGAAATTCTAAGTGATATTCTTCAGGCAGTCAGAGGAAAAATGAACACAAATGAAAGTTGGATGTTCCAGGAAAAAATGTGAGCACAGAAAATGATAAATATATAGGTAAAAGTAGGTGAAAACGTACTCTATAAAGTATAAATGTACTTACTTTTTATTTAAAAACATCAATTACTTATATGTTTAAGGAAGTCAGTAAAAACATAGCAAGTATAAAACTCCCAACTTTGGAGAGAGGGAAAAGAGAATTAGGGAAAAACAAATACAATCAAACCTGAAAGAAAGGCAGGAAAGGAGAAAAAAGATAAACACAATAGGAAGGACAAAGAAAAACACAAAATGAGGGAGCAATAAATGAACTCAAACATCTCACAAATCTTGATAAATTTAAAAGACTAAACTGTCCAGTTAAATTACAAAGATTTTCTGGGTAGATTAAAATATGGAAGTTACTAATAACTACAACAATTTTAATAACTATATTCTTAATAAAATGGCTTTCAAACACATAAAGTATAAATTGACAGAGCTACAAAGAGAAACTGAGAAAAATCCACCTGTATCTTTCTCAATTATTCATAAGACAGATAATTAGTAAGAGTATAGTAGATCTAAACATAATTAAGAAACTTCATCTGGTGGATAAATATGAAACACTGCACTCAACTGGAAAGCTCACATTCTTTTTGTATTAGTTTCCTATTGCTGCCATAACAAATTAACACCAACTTAGCAGCTTACACCAAACACAATTTATTATCTTACAGTTTTATAGGTCAGAAGTCTATATGGGTCTTACCAGGCTAAAACCAAGGTGGCAGGATTGCTATCCTTATTATGAAACTCTCGGGGAGAATGTGATCATGCATGTTATTGGCAGCATATAGTTCCATGCAGTTACAGGAGTGAGGTTCCCATTTCTTTGCTGGCTGTTGGGCTAGAGTTGTTCTCAGCTTCAAAAGGCCAGTCACTCCACATTTTTTGGATTGTGGGCCCCTTCATCTTCAAAGCCAGCAATGGTGGTGGAGTCTTCCTCATATCTCATCTCTTCTGCCTTCTTCCATCACATTTCTGACTAAGAGGAGAAATCTGTCCTATAAATCAATAAGAAAAGGATAACTCAACAGAAAACGAGGAAAAAGTTTTGGACAGTACTTAGGAAAAGAAGAAATAAGGATGTCAAGTAAAAGAACATGAATAGATGCCTAATCTCATGAATAATTAGAAATAAATGAAAACCACAATGAAACCCCACAGGATTAGCAAACATGAACAATGCTGAGATGCTGGCAAGGATGTGAAACAGTGAAAACTGTTACACTTTTTTTGGTGGAGTATCAGAGGCATAACCACTTTAGAAGCTAATTTTGAATTTCAAAGTAGTTACACATATGCATACTCTACAATACAGCCGTCTATCTCTAGGTATGTACATCAAGCAGTGGTTCTCAAAGGGAAAGTCAGTGGACCACGTGTCTCAGAATCAATGGCGAGATTGAAAAGATGCAGAAGCGTGGACTCCACCTCAGGATTTTTTGTCAGAATCCTTGGCGATCAAGTCTGGGGATTTTTGTAGGTGCTCCAGTCAATGCAAACACACACTGAAGTATAAGATCTACTGCTCCAGGGCATCTCTTGCATGTGTGTAGCGTGAGATGCACACAGCAGAGTTTATAGCTATACTGCTTTAAGAAAGAACAGAGACTACCCAATTATACATCAATAGTAACGGATAAATAAATTGTGGCAAATTCATACAGTTCAAACCAATATAGGAGCTACATGCATCCATAGGTTGAATCTCAGATACATAAAATAACATAGTGGAGGAGAGGAAGCAAACAAATATATACAATATAATTACATTGATACTAAATGCAAAAAAGTGCAAATTCAAACTATATAATTAGATTATTTAGGGATAAATACATATAAAATTCAGGGCTACATCCATAGGGAATAATAAAAACCAATTTAGGATAAAGGTTTCTTATGTGGGGAGGAAGGTGGATGGCAGTAGGGACTTTGGGGGATACTAGTAATGTTTATAAATGGGTGTTCACTCCACTGTTGTTCTTTATAACTTACACTTGATACAAATATATATAAGTATTCAATATATAGTACATATTTTTTAAACAAGGGGAAAAAGTGGTTGAAGAGATAGTGGTTAAAAGTTGATTGCTTACTTAGCAAACTTAGAATTAATGCTTCTGAAAGTGCTTTTGACAACTCTTTAAAATGTTACTATTGATGACCAACAAGTTTGCCTCTAGGGTAGAAATTATGAAAAAGGAGAGTTAGCAGGGGAGTGGGGAGAAGAACTCTTGTAACATTCTGACAAATGGCATTTGGGAAAACACCTTTAGACTTTTCAAACAATTGTTATTGACCTGTTAACACTTCAAAGAGCGGGTGAACCACTTGAGATTGTGTGTGCCCTGTCTTATGCTGGATCATGCTGATTGTGAGCAAGTCAAGTGCCAAGCAATAAATATGATCTTTTCAAAGACCAGCTTTCCCATTGTGCAGCCTGCCATAGTCCTTGGATAAATATTTTTCCAAAGCTACTTCTGACTACACTGAACCGATAATTTATTTAATGCCATTGGTGTCATGTTAAATAATGTAACTTCTCCAAATTTCTAATTTTTTTCTTTTTTTGTCTAATTTTTTTCAGTGAGAAGTTAATATCCTGGTTGATATCAGTTCTCCCAATTCCATATTGTTATAAGTTCCAGTGTAAACCAAGAGCTGATTTTGAAAAATAAAAATAACGAAGGGCAGTATCATTATGACCATACCCTTCCTTTCTGAAATGGCATTTTTCCTTTCCTTCCTCTACTGTCCTAAAGGATAGAGAACCCATGCCTCATCCCTATGAAATGTTAACAAGATCCACGTAGAAGTGCTTCCTAAAAGCAGCCTTGAGATGTGATCTTGAAGACTTGAAGATCTTGAAGACAGGATGGCTACAATGACAAAGTTTACTCTCATTTGTTGGCCTTTGAATTGCATTTTCTGGTTTAAAAAAAAACACTTCACTTTCTTCCGATGGACAGAGGAAATCCAGCAGACCCTAAGTATCTTTGCTAATTTACAATACAGTTATAGTTGTAATCTCTTGATGTATTTGATGTGGACCAAATACAAAGGATGCATTCACCACCTACCAAGAATAGTCACCATGAGGAGCCCTAGATGGGTAGGTTTAGAAAAGCAGGGCCTGTATTTATTTTGCTAACTTACAACCACCACTTCACAAGATCTGTCAACTCCTTAGACCACTAGAACAGTCAGGCCTTTATACATACCACAGGATTTGAGAGGCTTGTTTTCATGATCTGCCTTTGTTACTGACAAGCTGTGTGACTTTGAACAGATCACTTAACTACTTGTGAATTAGTCAGGGTAGACCTCATGACAAAAGGCTCTATCTACCATCTCAGGGGCTTAACATGACAAACGAGGATTTGTCACTTATATCATAGTACAAAGTAGGTTGGATAGATTTCCTCCAAAAAGTGACCCAGGCAGAGACCCAGGCTCTTTCCACTGTGGTTCCACTATCCTCACAGGTGGTCTCCAAGGTCACTGTAGGAGGGGAAGGAAGGAATGAATGGAGAAGCCTCACCCCCACTTAATTGTCCTGGCCCATAAATGACACATTCCTTCTCTCACATTCATTTGGTAAGAACTAGTCACATGGCTCTACTTACTAATAAGGGGCTGGGAAATGTAGTTTAGCTCTGAGCCCAAGAAGAGAAAATAGGGCTGGTTAACATCCTGTTAATTGCTGCCACAATTTCATTATTTGGGGCTTCATTTGCTTTATTTCTAAAGTGGGGATAATTGTTTCTGCCAAGCCTAACTCAGAGAATAATGAGGAACATGTGAGCATACAATAAAATAAGACATGATCTAAATAAGAAATACTGAAAATGCAGGAAAGCACTATAATTTCTAACACAGAGCTGGATCCTGATGCTAGGTTTCAAAATGACTGTCTATGGAGCTTAAGTAGGTCTATTTATTCAATGCTGGCAGAGTCCTAGACTTCATTTATAGGCAGGATTTCGACAGACACCCCCCTTCCATTTTGTTTATGATGAAAAAGATGAAGTCCCAGAGGAAGTGACACCAACAAAAATTCACACATAAGGAACTCTTGGAGATATTTTATATCATTAAAAGTACGAAGGAGAAAATGCTGGAAGCTGACCCAAACTCAGAAAGAAGTTTAACAATTCACCAATGCATAGAAAAGATGTTTGCTCTACATCATAAGGTATGTGATAAAAAGAAGGCAAGCACTGTTTTAACTACTTTTGATCAGTTTTTTTGCAAGGAAACAGTTTAATTCCCTATGTTTCTAATGTTTTAAATTATAATACACTAAGTATTAGTTTTACATTTTTAAACTCTCTTTATACATTTTCAAGCAACAGTAAGACAGATTTTACTGTTTTGACACAAATTTTTAAAGGGCACAAAAACAATTGTAATTTTTTCTCATGGTTATTAAGAATGACTTGCTCAGTTAATTTTACACTTCTTTGCTGCCATAAAAAGTAAGCACTGCCTGTATAAGTATGTTGATTTCGTGTATGTGTTTCACTTAAAGAATTATGCCTAAGAAGAAAAGCATTTTTAATATGGGTAATCTTCATTAGAGTTTCTATTCTTTAGGAGACAGTTTTGCCAATGACAAGATGATTAACACTAAGTAAGCTTATTAAGATCTAAAAAGGACTGTTAACTGTAGAAAAATAGTTCCTTTATTGAAGGGTTGTCAGCAAGTCTAATTTATTAGCTTGTCATATTCTGTGAGTGCAAACATAAATCTTGTATTAGTGATCAAGATGAAAAAGACTTGGAATACTTGCCATAGCAAAATTCTCTACGTACTTTCCAAACGTAAACATATATATCACCTTAGTCTTCTAGGTGGGAAAGTGTGATTACCTACATCCCAAAATATGAAAACTCTATTATGGATGTCATGTGAGTGAAAACTGCAAACCAGAACCTTAATTTATAACAGCATTGTGATGCCAAAAATTGCCTAAAAATTCAAAATGCTAACAAAACAAACCACATAAAACAACACTTTTAAACACTTAGCAATAATTGCACCTTGGATAAACCTCATTGGCTATGATACTGCCACTGTGCAAAGCTAACACTTTTAAACACTTAATGTAAATAGTATAAATGAAACTAGCCATAATCTCCTTGGAAAAAGGCACTAGGAGGTGTTTATTCAAAAAAGTTAGGGAGGTTGGGTGTCTGGGATGGATTTTAGGTCTTAATGAATTACTGAGTCATGTCCAATTCAAACCAGCCTGAGAAAAGTAGGAATCCCCTGGCTCAAAGTTCAGTTGGGGGGAGGGGCAGTGTCTAGCCTTGAGTATGGCTCAGTTCAGGTTCCCAATCACTGCCGGCAAACATGCAAGTCACCATCTCTCTGCTCTGCTTCCTCTTCAGGCTTCTCTCTCGAGAGGGCAAGATGGCCCCTGAAAGTCTCAGGTCTACATCTTCTGGCTCCGCAACTCTGGCCAGAAGAGAGCTCTTCTATTCCTAATGGAACCACCAAAATTCTGAGACTTCTCTCATTGGATTAGTTACAGTGGCCAGAATGAGAACATATATCTATCCTGGAGCAGGAGAGGAATCCGGCATGAGCCCACAAGGTTGCAAACCACATTGGCTGATGGTAGAAGGGGGTCCAGAAAAGAAGGATAAACGAAAATGGGCAGGCAGAAAGAACAGATGATCACAATGGAATGACACGAACCTGGAAGTCTGAAGGACTTTAGAGTTCAAATTCCAGACCAAACTCTGGATGAAGGAATCCAGATGAAGGACTACCCCTGATGAAGGAATCTAGTCTACAGGACTTGAAAGCAAATGACTCTGTTTCTGCTCTTCTTCCTCCTGTGGCCAGAAAGCTAATTCCATGGTTGAACAGCTCTGCTTGTGGGAGTTCTTTTTTTTTTTTTTTTAGATTTTATTTATTCATCTTGAGAGACAGAGAGACAGTGAGAGACATAGCATGGGAAGAGGGGCAGAGGGAAAGCAGCAGACCCCTCAATGAGAGGCTTGATCTCAGGACCCTGGGATCATGGCCCAAGGCAAAGGCAGATGCCCAACCGACTGAGCCACCCAAGTGCCCCTGTGGGACTTCTTAGACATCTGCCCAAATTCACTTTGCTGCAGTTTCTCCCTGGGGCTCAATTTTGGTCTTCAGGAAAACAAGACAAGCAACTCCATGGTCCCTGAACTGGTGAGGACAGCTAGCAGCAGCTTTCCCACCAGTCCTCGAAGGCTTTCTCCCCAGCCAGCATACACACACACCAGTAGGGGCAGATTAAATGTGAAGCCCTCAAATTTCAGACATTGAGGCCTCTCAGCAGCACAGCGAGGAGAGTTCCAGAGGGTCCTAGGAGGGAAGGGGAAGCCAGGGTTCCAACAGGAAGCATTCATACTTAAGTATTTCTGGTAGACTGTCTGGAGCTCAGACAAAAGTGACACGAATATTTCCTCCCTGACAAAGAGCAGACCAGTGATACAGAAGGTATCCCAGCTTTGGACCATGGACATGGTTTTCAGAACTAATCAGAAGAGTACTGGCACCTGAGCTGGGGCCTAGAAAAGATAACTAGACTCAGAATTCAGAAACCTGGGTTTGAGACTTTGAACTGTTTCCTCTTTGCATCTCAGTTTGCTCATCTGTAAAATGGGGATGCTAATACCTTGTCTTCTTCTCAAAATTGTAGAGAGGATCGAATAAAATAAAACACATGAAAGTACTTTGAAGATGATGAAATCTCCACAAAAACAGGAGACATTAGTTCTTCTCTTTAATTCTGCAACTAAGTGGCTCTACAGCTTTGGGTACATCCTCACCCTTGATTTCTTCATCTTAAAACTGAGAAGGTTGGACTAGCTGCTCTCTAGTGTGCTCACAGCCCTCGTGTTATGTACACACAGCTGGGGCTCTCAGCTCTGGCAAGAGGGAAGAGGAGGGCTGGATCACATTCTTTCCTGAACAGAATTTTTTCCTGAACAAATCATTTAATACTTTTGCCCATTTGCAAGCAGCAGCCAATCTGGGCAAATTTCATTCTAGAGAGTGGGCCAGAGAAAAATGCAGTTTGGATACTCAGGAGTCTGGTGCTTGGTCCCCACAGAACCTTCATTTGGGAGCTGGAGAACTTCAGAAACCAAACAAGGCACTCACAGAAAAGAATGGAACTGTGTTGTTTTTAGGCACTTGCTGACTCACGCACTGTGTCAGACACTCTAAGTATATTATCTCATTTAGGGCTCTCAACAATTTTTCAAATTAACAATTCACCCATACTCCAGATAAAAGCTCCCCAAGATTCAGACATGTTATCTAACTCATGACAGGATTTAAGGAAACTAAGGAATGTCTGGCTCCCAGGTGTTCCTTTTAAGATTCCACTCCTAAGGCGCCAAGCCCAAGACAGAAGATTCTGAAGCAGTACACATATGCCAGAAGGCAATAGCTGTGATGCCAACCTCAGCTGATCCAAACCCCAGGTAGGAAAAACGCCAAACCTGAAGCACCAAGGACCTCCTGGAGATACGGAGAACCAACCTCAGTGAGCACTGACTGGATTCAGACGGAACACATGCCATGAAGGCCATGTTCCCACACCTCAGAATTTCCCATCCAATGCTGCAGTGGGTTCCACGGGGTGGATCTGCTCAGGTACCTGCTTCTGCAGGCTGCAGCCCTCTCAGTTCACGAGGCTGAGTGACCAGATCCCCAGAGGGAATTTCTACATTGCTCAATTCCCTTTGCCTCTACTTATATCCTAATGATAGAACATTAGGATGCAAATTAAACAGAAACTTAGTAAGCAAATCATGTCACTTTCTAATGGATACATCAATAAAGGTGCCAGAGAGGCACCACACTGCTGCCAAAGCACAGGAAGGATTTCAAAGGCCCACCTGCATGCCCTGGGCGCAGAGTGTGTTAGAAATTCTATCTCACCCAAGTATTTATGGCCAGGGGTTCTTTCCCCCTCAGGTAGCTGCACTTCCTGATGCTATCTCCATCACCTCCTCTTCCAATGAGGACCAAGCTGTGCAAATGTGGGGGTCCTCAGGGCTGTAGGTGCTCTTTTGCTAGTGTGGTTTATGAGGTAACAGAGGAGAACTTGATCTCCTCTGAGTAAAATACTTCCCCCACCAAAACATGACTCAATTTCTGCTTGACATTATTATTGCTGCCATTGTCTCCTCCCTCTTTTGTTTTCTTTTTTTGCTATTTTTTTAAAGAATTGACTGTGATCCCCGAAATTAAGCTCGTTTGTTTGCATCTTGTCAATATAAAAAGCCACCGTACTAAAATCATTGGCTTTTATAAGCAAATTTATATTAGCCACCATATCTTAGAAGGTCAAACTGTTAATTATATATTTCAGTATATCTGGCCCTTAACCAAGGACTGGTACAAAATATAGTAGAAAATTCAATAAATGTTTGATTGTAAAATTTTACAATCCCCTCAATTTCAGTGTCAAATTCTTATATGATTGTGCTCTTGGAAAGTCAGAAGCCCTGGGCTCTGGTCATAATTCAGTCCCTAATTCGCTGTGTGATCCTGGACAGATCACTTCCCCTCTTATCGGGCCTTGCTCTCTTCATCTACAGAATGACCAGGGTGGTGGTCTCTGCAGTCTTCTAGATTAAGTTCTATAAGGACAGGGTCTAGATCTGTCATGCTCACTTTTGCAAAGATCTAGATCTACAGGATTTACAACATATCTAGAATACAGCAGGCTCCCTCTGAATATTTGCCGAAGGAAAAAATTAAGAATGTTGTAATTCTAGGTTTTAAATTGATGGTATTGTTAAATTATACTTTAAACTTATATTTGCTGTTACAGACAAGACTGTTTCCTATTGTTTTAGGTTTTTCAAATTTTCTTCTACCCACAACTCAGATTTCTTGTATTCCACAACTTTGGAAGCTTTTGAGTCATTTTACAAATAAAACTCCACATCTGTCCCTAAGTTGATTCACTGGCTTCATGGTCTGTTTCTCACCAAACCAGATGATTGCCACACGGGCGGTAAGGCTTCTATAGCAACAAAGAAATGGTGCCCATATGGAGAATTCAAGTTTCAATTCATCTCAAAATAAGTGTTTACTGGATGCCTGTTGAGACACCAAATGTGTAATTTTCGTTTGGGTAGGAAGCAAGTACCAAGAGAGCCATTTCTTAGAGCCCTTGATAGTCAAAGATCTGGGACATGTCCATTGGATCACACAACTCCTCGATTGATCCTACTTTTTAATCCTATTTGCAGTGTCTACCACTTTCCTGGAAGTCCTTCTCACATTCAGTTTATATGTCACATACAGACCATTCAATTTTATCTCCTGATCATAATATTGCCTTGGGCTATTTTTCTATTTGTCTTACTTAAGTTGGAGATTTTTAAAACCTGGGCCCAGAGACAGGTTTCCAAAAGGGGGCCATGAGTACAGAGGATTGTGTGTAAAGTTTTATGTATCTGAGCATTTTTCTGAGAGAGAGTTCATAACTTTCAACAGATTTCCAAAGGGATCTGTGACTCCAATATGTGGAAAGTACTCGCCACCCATCAGATGTTATAAGCCCTGGGAAGAATCACTTTGATTCCAAGAAGACATCTTTATTGGGGAGGATAGTCCCATGAATCTCCATTGACTTCTCCAACAGAGCAGTCAAGCTGAATGTACAAAAATTCAAATTCACCAAGTGAGCTGAAAAGCCAAGAAAGCAGGCAAATGCCAATTTCTCATACTCATTCAAATACTGCAGGGAAAAAGGACTTTTTACTGGGAATAAAACTGGAATGCCCAGAACTCCTTCTTACCAATTTTTATGATTGATTTGGGTGAAGTACCATGGATGAAAAACCTGGGCCAGTCCCATCGATGGCTGAAGTTGAAGTAGATACTGAATCCAAACTGTTGAATCCAATCTTGGGCAAGTGAAATGGAGGCAAGAAATCTGCAATTAGAGCATGAAGGCCGGAAGATCTGTGTAGGGTGGTCATGCACGCTTGACCCACAAGCACATACGTGCAGAGGACTCTAGGTGTCACAACTCCTGCATTTCGTGCTGTGCTGCCCCATCAGAATTCCCACTGTCATCAGAATCATGCAAGTAGTAGTGCATTCACCTCTCGTCTTTTGTAAATTATGTATCAGGGAAAGAAATTCATAGTGATTTTTTGAGGAAAAGTTGCAGACACTGATATCCCCTCAACCAAAGGGCAGTCTAACTTTCTCTTAAGGGTTAGGAGAACCCTCCGGAAGGTAAATCTGGATGCCAAGGTGGGAGTAGAATTGGTAGGCAATAAGTACAGGAATTGTTCACGGTCAGCTGGTTGGCTCAGGCCCCTAACTCAGGGTCTTTTACCCATGCTAGTTGTAAATACTGGTAAGAGATTGGGGTGTTGTGGCTCTCTTCTCTGAAAAGCCCCAGTCCCCCTGCCTGGTTGTTTCTTCATTTCTTCATACCTTACTTCCTGGGCCTACCTGGCTCTGAATTTTTTGGCTTCATTTCCCATTCCCAGTTGTCCTCTTGCCTCTTAGCAAGGATGACTAATTAGGCGAGTCCAGTTTTAGCCAATTTCTAGTGTGTGCACTTTCTTAAGGACAGTGGTATTGTGCTTCCCCTCTAGCTGCTCTTTTCTGGCTCTTCCATCTGGTGAGGTTAGGGTGCCCAGGGGGCACAGTATGCATAATTTCAGTAGCCAAAAGTTATTCAGAAGAATCTTAAGAATTTGAAGGTAAATAGATGTTTACTTTATGATGTTGAAAAATAATTTTGTAATTAAATGTATGTCAATTTACAAAAAGTTCTGTTTGAATATATATCTTGGTGGTTCCTCCTTCTCTCATCCCTCTCTACCACATGCACGCGTATATGTATGCATGTACACACAAAACCGTGCTATTATGTGAATCGCACATCTATGTCACAATGAAGACATCTGTCTAGGGAAAACATAGTAAACACAAAATTTCTATTAACCAGAATATTCAGAAGTAAGGAATTCTAGTTTTCTGAAATTTCCAGTAGAATTCTGGTTAAAAATTCTCATTCCCTGTATCTTGATACCATAAATAGGTTTCAAATGATTTGCTCTAAGAAAAATAATCAGAGGTACACAGAAACTGCAGCATTATGTATCATTGTGAAGACATATCTGCACAGTGAATAACTGGAATGTGTATCAAGCCCCTTGGATGCACCTGGGACCAGTGGGGAGCAGAAAGCAGTTTATGCCGCTCAATTTTGGCAAGCTGAGCCATCAGCCACACCTAGGGGCAGCCAGTTTGCTAATATGTCTTCATATCAGGTTTCTCTTCTTCCCTACTTTAACAACTCTTCCTTTTATTCCTGCTCCTGGTGATTGCACTTACTAATAAATAATAAAGTATAGCACAAGGGCCTGTCCCAAGTCTGCTTTCTGGAAAACCTAGCCCACAAAAAAAGAATTTTTAAAATTAGTGATTCTCAATAGCCTTTGGATAGGATTGTGTGTGTGTGTGTGTGTGTGTGTGTGTGTGTGTGTTTGTATTTAATTTTGCAGGGAAAAGGCAGTGAGGTTGGGGGGAGCCATTCTTTTGTTCCATATTATCTACAACGCTTCTCTTCTTCCCACTACATCATTTAGGGGCCAGTCAGGGAGTAAAAACAATGCCAAGAGCTTGGACAGAAACATTTAATATAAAGATGTCCAGACTAGTAAGCATGATTAATTACTAAAAGAGGGAAAAGAAAACCTTAAGGAGTTCAGAAGTAATACATCTAGAGAGCAGTGAGAGGAAGGAATTAAGGATTTGTTCTGTGTAGGGGTAAGAATCAGCATATTTGTGGCAAAGACATTTGCCAGAAGTGTAGGCCAGAAATGTAGGAGCAGCCTGCCAGCTGGTGGAGAGACAGGCCAGAGGTTGCAAAGGAGAGCTGGTCCATAGCAATGGTTTCTGGGTAGTGGGAAAACTTACTGGACAGTGCAGGCTAGTGGAGCTGGTCCATGCAGAATGCTGAGACCAACACTACCAGCCCAACACTGATCCACGGGCGCCAGGGCCAGCAATAGGAAGGGAAATGCCACCTCCTTTTTGGCTTTAAAATGGCATACCAGCACCTTCTATTAACAGAGCCTAACACCAAGCCAGCTGGCAAAGGAAAAATGTCCATAGGATCCAGCTCCAGTGTCACCAAGCAAGGAAAAGAAAGGTAAATTCAAAGCTGAGAGGTAAAAAGTCAGTAACTGGCACACCCACCTTCTCTGTGTGGGAAACATTCACTTTATTGTGATAAGTTTAAAAATGTGAAATAAAACCGCATGTTATATATAAGATATCACCAATGATTACCATTTGATAACACAATTAAAATTTATTTCTCAGACTTGCCTGTACTCTGTGAATGTTCTATAAGTAATCATATATCTATTTTTAGCTAGTGAAACAATTACCTTAAAAGATTCTCATTCCTTACAGTTTTACTGAATTCTGTTAGTAAACATGAAAGTCATGATTAAGCAAATAAAGCCATAAGGTTGAAAGGGGCTTAGGGACAGTCAGGGATCTCTAAAGGACAGTGTTTTTGAGGACATGCCAAGCAGTCTTCAGTTTGATTAGCCCAGAATACCTGACCCTCCCATAATCTGTAAGAGGATTCACCCTCCGGCTGCTTGTCCTATATCCCACAATCTACATGGAACATACAAAGGGTGCAAAGCCACAGCTCCTGGGCTAGAACCAGCATCTACCATACTGATGCCCTTGTAAACAGTCTACTGTCTTGGGGGACCTGCTTATCTAGAGCTTCACAACTTGTTTGCTTGTCTTTGCTTAGGCTAAAAATCCTTAGATTTTGCATCTTTCCTCCTCTCCTTCTGGGTAGCTTTCCTTGGCTCTCATCAACCTCCCCAGACTTTGAATTGAAGCTCGCAGAAATATCAAACTATGGAGGTTTCCTCTGGCCTGACCCTCCCCCACACTTCCTTCCTAGTGTCTGTGTTCATGCCTGTCCTCCACCCAAACTGACCTTCCGAAGCTCCTTTCAACCAGCAACCCTGCTAGTCCTTTAAAAGACCCAGTGTCACGTGTCACTGTCCAGGAAACCACCTCCTATGAAGGATCCTGTGAGGCACCATCACATAGTGCATTCTGCATTATTTTGGAATTGTCTGTTTAGGTACCTTATCTCCCAAGGTCTGTCCTTAGGGCTCCTTCTTAGCATCCTCGGCATTTAGCATGATGGTTGGGACAGAGTGGGCATTCAATGCCTGTGTCTGGAACTAAAGTGTCTCCATGCCCTGAGTTGCTAGTCCTTTCCTGCCACACATGCCCTGATGTGAAGTGCCTCCGTTGGAAGGAGAACCCTGGACCAGAGGAACCAGAGGAGGAAGTCTCACATTCCGGTTCTGCTAGCTCCTTCACTTCCTCATCAAGCTGTTCTCACTAAGTGATAGGCAGGCAGATCTGCAATGGACACACTGACACCTAAAACACACATTTCCATTTAAAAAATACAAGAGGAATAGAAAGAAGCAAATGCCATTCCTTCTGAGAACTGTAGGTGCTTTTTACGGGTTCAACCTGCCATGGTTGAGGGCTCGGGAGAGTGAGCGAGTACTGTCTTCATAGCCGCATTAAAAGCTCCTGTTCCTTGCACTTTCAGGAACCCTGCCCACACATGCAAATAGTTACCCATCTATCACTTTCACCTAAAATATATAAACAGGTGAAGCTGAAATGAGCTTGGATGCCTTGGGCTGTCATTATCATACCCTCAATTTCCCACACTGGAGACACCATCACTCACACAATGGAGCATGCTTTCCTGTACTCACAGGCCTCTTCCCAAGTTACAGACCACTTTCTGCATGTGTCAGCTCATGTGACTGTCACCCAAAACACCATATGAATAAACAAGATTCAGGAGGATGGCTCCTTGTTAGGAGCAAGGGCTGAGGGTGAGCGGATGTCCTGGTGATGTGACAGGTAAGCAAAGTAATCATACAGCCATGGTGCAGAGGCAGAATTTAGTGGGATGAGCTGCGGTGGGGTTGCAGCCTCCCCTCCCCCTGTGTCACCTCTCAGGGGAGTCCCTTTAATAGAGCCACAGGCTGTTCCTAACACTGCTGACTCATGACATCCAGTGAGTACTCAATGAAGAAATGAATGAGTGAATGAAGACTGGTCTCTCTTTAAATACCTTCTCATTCGGGATCCCTGGGTGGCGCAGCGGTTTGGCACCTGCCTTTGGCCCAGGGCGCGATCCTGGAGACCCGGGATCGAATCCCACGTCAGGCTCCCGGTGCATAGAGCCTGCTTCTCCCTCCGCCTGTGTCTCTGCCTCTCTCTCTCTGTGTGACTATCATAAATAAATAAAAATTAAAAAAAAATAAATACCTTCTCATTAAACTAGTTCTATTAGCTCAGCCTGATGGAGACAAACTCTGGAGAAAAGGATTTCTAAACCCAAGCAGAGCTATAGCCATGTGCAAGCTTGCAGCAGAGAATGAAGGAAGCCAGAGGAACATGTTCACCTCAGCCATGCACAACCTCTCCTAGCAACTGCTTCCCTCTCTATAAATTCAATCCTCCCTCTCCCATCTATGGCCAGAATGTTTTCCTCATGACCTTGATTTCAGATTCTCAATGTCAAGATGACATCTTTCCTAGTTGTCTACAAGGTACCCCAGGGGAGACCCATGCCAGGAAAGCTTATGGATCTTTCCAAAGAAAGGACAGTGCAATTCAAATGCCTCAGCCTCTCCAGTATCTCACCAAGTTTCCTTGTTACTATTTTAAGGAAATTTAGATTTCCAGATCTGTGTTTGGCTAGTCCTGCTTAATGGAATGTATAATCCTGTTTCAAAGGTGATCCTGATTAATCAAATTCCAGGCTCATTATATGGGGCTTTTAATCCTAGAAAGGAAGGAAATGAAGGAAGGAAATAAAGGAAGGGAGGAAGGGAAGGAGGGAGGAAGGGAAGAAGGGAGGAGGGAGTGAGGAAAGGTAAGTAAAGCAGGGCAGGAAGAAAGGAGGGACAAGGGAGGAAGGAATGGGGGAAAGGATGCTTATTCAAGAACACAGAGCTGGCCCCCAGTATCCCCTCAGGGAGCATTTTGAGAAACAAAATGGATCATATGGGAGGAACACTGATGAATGTAGGGGAATTTTCCACAAGGAATACTGCAGGGAGGAGTGGATGGTCAGAATGTTGCCAGTATGTGCAATCTCCTTTAAAATAAACAATACTTGAATATGAGAATTATGTAAATACTCAAAGAATGTGTAAATAATTTAAAATATTTAATATTTAAAAATAAATTTTAAAAAGTTGGTATCAGGAGCCACTACTATTGACTTTACTCAGTGGAAATTTCAAAACTACTTAGATAACTTGAAAGTCACTTTTAGACCCCAGCTGGCTGTCACCCATATGACATACGTGGGTCATATTTTCCCTTTGCATAAACAAGAAGCTCCTGCTGGGTTTTTCTACCATCTTTTTGTTTCTTTTCTACTTTTGTATCCTCAGCCAGCGTCTGGCACAGAAAAATAACTTAATAAACCATTGTTGGATTTATGAATAACATGCAAACAGAACCATAAGTCTTGGATTCTAGTTCCAACCCCGCCACTGGCTTTCTATGTGATTTTGAGAAGGTCACTTTATATTTCTGGGCCTCAGTTTCCCTATCAGTAAACCGAAGATGATAGGGTGGTTGACATCACTGACTGATCACTTCTTATGTGACTGCATAAGAAAATGCAGTGCGGATGGCACTGTCCTCATCTGTACTTGTATTAGGTCACTTGATCTTCACAATGAGCCCATGAGTTACACAGGGATTCTTTCTTTCAAATCAACTCACACACAGCTCTGAAAAAACCCCACATGGGTGCCCCAGTGGTCTGTGAAGACACTTGAAAAAGGAATTCAAATATCTCTGGCTGGAACACACATTGGTTTCATCCAAGTCACTTTTGGGTATTGAGCTTTACATCAACTGTAAAATCCTCTTCTTTGCACATTTCAAATCTAAATTTTTCTCTCATTCAGTAAAAACAATGAGCACAATGAGTATGTAGGAAAAGTGGTAGGGGGAAACTAGAAAGGAGAGAGACATGGTTAGACCTCTGTTTGTGAGAATGAAGGGAGGCAGAAATCCAGGAATCTATCCAAGGAGACTCCTCTCAGCCCCCCATCACTCAAGTCCATAATTAGACAGCATAATCGACAGCCCTAAGATAAATTAATTCACCCACTGTTTTGCTCATGATACTTTCTAAAATAATAGACATGGGATGTGGCCATAGGGGTTGAGGATTAATGAAGATATCATTACTCAGCAGACTCCAGGGAGCCCAACCTTGAGCTCCATTCAATCCAGGGAGGGCCACCTTTCCTCAGACTTGCCATTTTTAAAGCTGAGCTATGAAACAATAATAATTTTTGTCTAATTCAAGAGGATTAGGTATCTTTGGGAATCCTACAAACATTCTGTTCTCAGTCCTATGCTGTTTCCTCAATGAGCTATACACTTGGCCAATGTGCTTGGGGCTGCCAGGAAAAACAGTGGGAGCAAAAGGGATTTCTTTCATGAGAGCTTTCAATTAATTTGGAAGAAGATATTTGAACAATGACTTCACTGGGAGTCCTGCTGTTAGAATACTGAACAAATTTCACAGTCATTGTTTCAATATTGGCCATGAAATTCTTGGTCAAATTCTACTGGGAGACCATCATCCTCCTTGGGCCTCATTCCATGAGGAATAAATATACTTCTTCTCTCCTATTTACTGTACCAGAAGCCATTTTTGAGAGAGCTGAGTTTAGTGGTTAGATGGACTGACTCAATCCAGAGAGACCCAAGTGAATCCTGGTGCTGTCATGTACTAACTGTGGCACCATGGGCCAGTTCTTTACTGTCCTTGAGCTTCATTTTCCTCACTCATGAACCTACTTCAGTATCTTTCACAATTACAAAAAAGGATGACAAAAAGAGGACACCATACAGGGTTGTTCTGAAGACTAAATGAGAGCTACATGAAAAACTCAGAGCACAGTCCCCAGCACACAGAAACTACTCAATTGTAGCTGTTTATTATTATTAACCTTCATTATCATCCAACTTCTCCCCTTTACTGGAGTAGACATGGTGGCTTATATGAAAGAGTTCAAAATCGCAAACTCAGAATAAAATATATTTGCTTTTTGTGTAAAGTTCTATCATCATAGATAGACTTGTCGGATGCATTTTGAAAGATGATTAGTACATAGAAGTCTCTGTGTATACTGAATATGTATTGTGTGTGTGTGTGTGTGTGTGTGTGTGTGTGTGTGTATACTGAGTCACATTCTACAGTTATGGCCCATGCTTCCTAGATTTTCAGAAGACATACAGTTTCAAATATCACATGACAGTGAGTCCCAACTACTGGTATAGAAAACATGGTTTGTCTGGATGATCAGCTTTCTCAAAAACAGGCTAGTTCTGGGGAATTGAGGGGATTGACTTGCAATCCTTGGCATTCTCTAACTTGGAAATCAGAGATAAGTAGGTCAGTCAGGGGCAATTACTCTTTTGAAGAGGAAGATTTGGTATCTCTACAATGATGCTGCGTGTTTCTAGAGTGTCTGCAGTTGCTTATGGAATATTTCCCTCCCTCTTTCCCTCCCCTACTTTCTTCCCTCCCTCTATAATGAATGTAAACTCCAGAAACCAAAATTTCTGAATCCACACCAAGAAGGCACAGCTAGGGCTCTCAGCAAAACTCACAGCAGAGAATGAAGGCAGCCAGAAATGTCGGGGCCACCCACTGGACTACTTAAATTCTGCAATCTAGGTCAACTGAACTTGCCTAGACAAGCCTGACTGCAGGTGATGAGAGACTAGAAACCCTCTCACTGGGGGAGGTAAAGTATGGAAGGCAAATTCCCCAGGTTCTCACCTTTTATTTTGGAGCTACTTGCATCAAACACATGCTGCCCTGCTATAAAATTACTCTGTTTTGAAACTGAAAATGTCACAAGACAACATTACTGGATTGGCCAGTGAAAAAAAAATTAAAGGAAAATTGGAAGATGCAGAACATGTAATTTCTTTTGTAGAGTAACCAGGCAGTGAGACCATTGCACTGCCAGGCTTCATAGCTTTAATCATAAAGCAAGGAATTCCAGATTCCCTCATCTCAGGAGAGCAGTCTACAAAAAAGACAAGGTAGGACTTAGTTCCCAATTTAAAACTTAATTTGGATACTTCCTTATTATTAAGACCTGTTCTTTCCTAGCACAAGAAAAATAACTTCCCTGAAAGTTTCTGTTTTTATACTCAGTTGTCAGAATGATCCTATCAGTCATTGTGCTAAGAGCAGCCTGGGGATTTGCCAGACACCAAAAGGAGGTTACCACCTCTGGCTTCCAGCCAAAAACTCTGGAAGTCACCGTTCATGTGCTGGTTAGCAGGAATGGACCTGTTTTGGTCCGTTTCCCCTATGTTCCTAGCTCTGTGCCATGCAGGCCAAGGTGAGCCTCTAGGAGACTGCTGAACTCAAATCCAAAGGATCCCAGGTCACCTTCTGCCAGTGGCCTCATCCTCTCCCACTTCCTAGGAGCCTCAGAGGTGGGACCAGGTTTTCACAACTCCCAGCATAGAGAGGTGCTGGAGTGTAGGCTCTTGGGTTCTCAATCTCAAGAACTGCCAACTGGGATCTTTCCAGAAACAGTTGTGTTTACTCTTCTTCACTGTCCCCCTTCCCCTTTTTAGTGCTCAGGTCTCTCCCCAGGCTGTTCTAGGTCTCTCTGTCTAGGAATCAGGTCAATCAGTAACACCTCAGCACAAATTAAACCAACATGTCCCCTCACCCAGGGACATGTGCATTTTGAAAAGAGATCCGAAAGAGTGAGGTACCCAAAAGAATGGTGAACTTTCAAGCAATGGGTGGTAGATGGGGGGTAGTTTTGGCAGTGTGTTGGGGGTGTCCTTCCGATGCCCATGTAAACCCTTTCCATGTAAGCAACTGTCTCTTCTTCTGCCACATTAACGCCTGTCATTTCTGGGCAGAACTGAAAGACCAACCCTCCACAAGATAAGGTGGTGCTGAGTAAATAAAGTCTCAAGATACCCTATTTTTATTTCACTGCTCCTATGTATTCATACAGGTCCATGGTCCATGGGAGAATTACAAAGTAAGCAACATGCAAGACCTATGTGTTAGGGGGAAGGGGAGTCATCTCCTCAGCTCCACACTTCTTCCTGGATGGAGGGCAAGTCACCTCACTTGTTGTACCCACCCTGAGTCTGATTCCTCAGATGTGTGAAGAAATGCTAACCCAAGGAGCCCCATAAAGTACCGTGTGAGTCCAGTGTGAAAATCCCTGTGAAGGCTCATCATGAATGAGAAAGCATTCTGGTCACAATGGTTGGTGTTACAAAATTTGTGAAGGATTGAATGCTCTCTGAGTTTCAACAGAGTGATGGGGAAGCAGGAAGGAAGGCGAGGTTGCTTCATATATGGGATAATGTTAAGAGCAAATGAGGCAGGATTCCAAAATACTTTTGTATGTATTTCAGCCCATAGTACAGATTAAGTTGGCTGTTATTTTGAGAGAAAAAGAGGACTTGCATAATAGCTAAACCACTTTTCTCTCAAATCAATGCTTTGGTGCTCACTGAGCACATATGCTGACTGTGCCCTTATTTCATCAGAAGCGAGCAGACAAGGCTCTCCATGCATAGTAAGGGAGGTTGTCTAGTTGAACACCAACAGCTGGCTCTGCAGATGTCAACAACAGCTGCATTTTGTCATTCCAAGATGCAAATCTCAATTAATCTCCCTCTCCCCTTGTTTTTGGAAACTTTGACATCCATGTATAAAATGATTTTATCTTCCTGGTTAAACTCATCATACCCAGATGTATCCAGTCAACTTTACAAAATCAGGCTCAATTTGCCCAGGAATTGGAAATAAAAATGGACTCTTACATCAAATTATTAGTGAGAGAAATCTCAGTGAAGGCAAAGATCTGTTTGCTAATCACTTCTAGCAAGGATCTAAATATGTTAGCCAGCTAAACCACCTGGCCCACAGAGATATTTCAGCAGGAAATCTGTAAATAAAAAGGATATTCAATATCTCATAGTGCATTTTTGTTAGGACAGGTCTGTGTAGTAGGGTAATCACTCTACAAATGTGAAGAAAAGAAAAAATCAGCTTGGTTGGAAATGGAAACAAAGGGAAAGGTCTGTGAGAGCTGAACTATGATTCTAAGAATGGAGACAATTATTCAAGCCTGGACAATTGGCCCTGTCCCTCTCTGGATGCTTGCTCTGTATCCATCATAAAGTACCTAATGCAGTGGCACTTACAGGCACTGTCCAAAATGAAATCCAAATACCAAAGAAACTAGAGCAGATGCTGTTTAGACACACGTCTCTGGGCAGAATTTGTCAGAGCCAATGGTTGCAGGGCAAAATCTTGGCTGTGCCTGCGCTGGACTTCACTATGTGCATTTGTTGAATGAATGTTCATAAGCTATAGGGTTGTTTCTGTTTTTGCTCGTACGCTCATGGCTAGTAGAAGCTATCTAATGAAGTGGATAATGGGAACAAGAATGAACTAGGGATATTCAGTTATCCTCACATTCAAGGGGTTTATCACCAAGGTAAGGCCTGCCTAAGTCTATGAATAAATAACTTTATTTCTGCCCATTCCTTTTGTTTCCTCAATCCAACACAGAGAGATAGGAAAGAGGCACATGTGAAAAGTACCACTAGAAATAATCATACTGGGGCCTCTCCAGTAGAAAAAAAGAGGGGGTGGTAACAATGGGGTAATTTCTACAGAATCACCTGTTAATTTATATTGCCAACTCCTCACCATTGCCAGGGGATATGATCTAGAGTGACTTTTCCTTGTCCAGTACCAACCTATTCATCTGAATTGTCTGTTAATAGGATCACTACCGCTGCTAAAAGACATGCTATGTCCCTTGCAGAGGATGATAGGGAAGTATTCAAATCAAAACAACTTGTGTGTTTGTTTTAGCAGAATGTCCTGAATCCAATTATTAGGCAGAAGCTTAATGGTAGTAGAAAGCGCTGGTGCTCTGACCAGAATGCCTCAGATTCTTATTTACTGTGAGTCTGAGAGTAAGTAAGAGAAAGCGAGTGTGTGCCAGCCCTTTCCTGAGTGTTAGGTTTCCACTTCCAACAGCCAGCATCTTCGGCTGGTCTGGGGAGACTGCCCTCAGCCTTCTCTGCTTCACATCTGACAGCCAGCACTGTCTAGTTATCTAGGCCCTTCTGGCAGCTCTTAGCCAACAGCTGATAGAAGTTGAAAGCCTCATTTCCCCAGCCTCAGACTGGGACAACTCTCGCTGCAGACGTCTCTGGCAGAATCAGCCAGAAGCTGCCCTCTGCAGGCTTCTGAGATTACACCCTCCTTGGGCTTCCTCTGCTTGCCTGAAGGAAGATGGAGTTCCTCTAAGTTGGCAGAATTTGTTGTCTGTCCCCACATGGAGGAGGGGAGGAGAAAGACCCAAATAGGTGCAGGGGGCTCAGGAGACTGAACGGGCGCTCAACCAGGACTTCAAATTTATGGCATCCTCATCCTGCTATAGTCCTTGTGCTTCTGAGGCTGTAGACCCACTCTATGTTCCAATGTAAAGCAAAAATATATTTTAAAATAACTTTTGTGGCATTCTCCCATGAGAAGAAATAGTAGCGAATGAGGTCATGGGATGAAATGTGTGCCATGAAGAGGAGTCCTGGCAAGTATCTGTCTTAGTCGATGGTCTAGAAGCAAGTGTTGGCCTTTAGCTAGGTCTGCATGCCTTCTTTAGGCTGCTGGGAGAGCCCTATGCTTGCACCATGGAACTCACTGTTTCCATCTTTCCTGAACTCGGTTCTGATCTGATCTTTTTTTTTTTTTTTTTAAGATTATTTATTCATGAGAGACAGAGACAGAGAGAGAGTGAAGCAGAGACACAGGCAGAGGGAGAAGCAGGCTCCATGCAGGAAGCCTGACGTGGGACTCGATCCCGGGTCTCCAGGATCAGGCCCTGGGCTGAACGTGGAGCTAAACCGCTGAGTCACCCAGGCTGTCCCTGATCTGCTCTTAAGACATAATCCTTACACCTCACTCAGTCCCATCTCCAGCTCTTCAGTTCCAAACTTGGCTCTTCCTTTCCTGGTTTTATTCTCTCTTTACTCCTGACACAGAGCACAGTAACTCCTCCCAAAGATCATTCTTCAGCTCTGCAACTAAAGATCCTTGGAGAAACACCTCTCCTGGATTGGATATCAGAACTCTTCTACTCTGGAATGGATCCTACTGGGATTATCAACCTCTTCAAGCAGGATATGGCCTGATTAGTGGAAAGAATCTCCTTCCTCCCTGCTTTTCACAGCACTTACCCTCATTTGACATACTATATATTTTACTTATTTACTTTTCTGTCTCCTCCTACTGAAATATAAATCTTGTGAGGGTAGGATTTTTGTTTGTTTGTTTGCTTTGTTCTTTACTGTACCCTCAGTTGCCAATATATAGTATATGCTTAAAATATCTTTTTAATTTTTAAAATATCTTTTAAAAATTATTTTGAAGAACCAAGGAAGTGAAGAAATATCACCATCTTCTAAAGGTCCTCTTTTTATAGTATAGTCTGTTTTTTGGCTAAATTTCTAATTTAAATATAAATCACCCAGGTTTTACCTTCTAATATCTCAAGAGAGAGAAGAGGAAGGCAAAAGTAGAGAAAATAAGACATATTTAAAGAAAGCATGCCAGTGTATTAGATGTAGTTTTTTTTTTTTTAAAGATCAATGGAAAGAAAAATAAATTATGGGGAAAAACACTTGGATCTGGAAGTGTGTTCTTTTAAAAAAAATGGTGTAGTCCAGGTAAGAAATGTCTGTAAACCAATTAGTTTTAGCATGTTGATATAGAGGATTTTTTCTTATGCAAGACACTAGGTATAAAAAAATGTATCAATACTTTACAGAAAATCTGATGACACAAGCTGTCTAACTGCTTGCCATTACAGCCCTATTGCCACACATTTAAGAGTAAATAGAATTTTGAGTGGCTGACCTTCACCAATACTCCTTTGGTGGTACAACATGACAATTTCTTGTCTTACATTTCTAGTTTGGCTCCACCCTTCACTGTGGACAATTCTAGATGGAATAGCTAATCCAGTTTGTTGACTAAAGAGTCCCCCAAGCAAACTGAATCATACAATAGAAATAGTTCGCATGAAATGTTCAGAGTTATGACTATGTCTGAGTAGTATATACCAGATTAGTCCTTACCCCTTAGAAAGGGTGAATAAAATTAGAAACAAACAAAACCAATTATTTTAAAGTATCAAGAGCAACCAAGGTGGCCAGGACAAGAAGGCACATAAAAATGCCAGTAGGGAATTTGAAAGGGACAATAGGGAAGGTAATAAAGTCAATAAGGTGACTTATGTCAGCTACTACAGTGATTACAGATATCAGTTTTGCTGGGAAACTCTGAGAGACTGTGTAGAACAAGCTTAGGGCTTTCCCAAATAAGAGTAAGGAATCCACCATCTGTCTATTGAGAATTGCTTTTGGGAGTGTTTCAGTTGCTCTGCTGTGAAGAGATGCCCAGCCTGGGTGACTTAAACCACAGACAGTTAGGGGCACCTGGGTGGCTCAGTGGTTGAGTATCTGCCTTTGGCTCAGATTGTGATCCCGGGGTCCTGGAATGGAGTTCCGTATCAGGTTCCCCACAGGGAGCCTGCTTCTCCCTCTGCCTGTGTCTCTGCCTCTCTGTGTCTCTCATGAATAAATAAAATATTTTAAATAAATAAATAAACAAACAAACAAACCACAAACATTTATTTCTCACAGTGCTGGAGGCTGAAAGTCTGAGGCCAGGGTGCCAGCATGGCTGGCTTCTGATGAAGACTCTCTTCTTGGTTTATAACAGCCATCTTCTCACTCTATCCTAACATGGCTAGGAGAAAAGAGAGCTCATCTATCCTGTATTTTTTCTCTAAAGGCATTAATTTTCTCTAAAGGGTAAAGGAGCTTTACCCTCAGACCAAATAACCTCCCAAAGGCCCCACCTACAAATACCATCACTTAGAGGAGTAGGGTTTTGACATACGAGTTTTGGGGAAATGCAAACATTCAGTCCACAGCAGAGGGGCATTAATTTTCTGTCACTTCAAGTTCATGTGGGCCAAATATGCAACCATGGCTAAATAGAAGTTCCCCAGTAAAGAGAAGCATATGTTTTCAGTAAGCCCCTTCCAGTGTATCAAGGGAACAGGGGTATAAAGTTAATGTTAGTGTCAGTGTCTGCTACAGCCTTTGACCCAGGAATTCCACTTCGAGGTATATATTCGAGAGAAATGCATCTATCTGTACCCCAAATGGCAGGTACAGGAATATGCCTAGGAACAGGACTTGCAATAACTCCCAACTGGGAACAACCTAATGGCCATCAACAGGTCAGTGGAGAAACACACTGTGGTGAATGTGTGCAATTTCCACAGATCCAATACTAGTCCAGGGTGCCCTCACGTCTCACGTGGAATCCGGCTGTGGCCTACTAACCTGTCTTCCTGTCCCGTTTCTGCTCCCTACAGTTCATCCCCCTGCCTTAAAAACCTCCAGCGGGGTTCAATTTCACTGAGAATAAAGTACAAGCTCTCTGTCATGTACCCTGCCTACCTCTGTGCTCTTTTCTGTGTGTCCTTTTTGTTGTTTGCTAGACTCAGCCACATGGCCTTCTTCTGCCCCTTAACATAATCACATACGTTCTCACTTGGGATCTTAGAACTTGCAGTACCTACCACTTGGATGCTCCCCAGACCCTCTCAACATGGCTACTTCCTTCCCATCATTTTTTATGGAGGTAGAACATAAGTATAGAAAAGCTAACAAAGGGAGCTCCTGGGTGGCTCAGCAGTTGAGCATCTGCCTTTACCTCAGGTCATGATCCCAGGATCCTGAGATCGAGTCCCACACCACGCTCCCCGCAGGCAGCCTGCTTCTCCCTCTGCCTGTGTCTCTGATTCTCTGTCTCTCATGGATAAATAAATAAAATCTTTTAAGAAAAAGCTAACAAATCCTAAGCAATAGAAAGGCATAGAAGACCTTGACAGGGCCTGCTTTGAGTTTTAGAAAGATAGTTCCTGCAGCTAGAGGGAAGGGAAGTGGTATGAGGAAGCCAACATGGAGGGAGACTGGTATTGAGGTGTTTGTCAGGTGTGAGATGAGAAATAAATAAGACCTGAACTAAGGCATTGGCAATGGGTGGAGTAAAGAGGGAACAGAGATTCAAGACAGTCCACCTGGTATCTTGGGCTACCTGTGGTGCCTTATAGTGACTCCAACCACCTTCTTATGATCAGTTGGTAGATTTAACCTGATCCAGAAACAGGAGACTCTCCAACTAAAACTTGGATGGTAGCTTAGTGGTTTTCACTAATTAGATCTATAATTACTTTTTCTCAGGAAGTCTGAGGTCTTGGCCATGCTAGCTCTTTGTTTAACTTTCCTTGTCCACTTAAAAACCTGATTATTTTGACACACTGTGTTACTAATCATTCCTTCCTCATCTAGGATCCCAATCTTGCTCCTGCTTTTTCCTGGCCAGTATATGAATAAAATATTGAGTGGCTGATTAATGACCCTATACACTCCACTTTGAGATGTCTGAAGGAATTATCCAAATGCCCAGACAGCTCTATAATGTCACATTTAAATTAGAGGCTGAATCTTTAAAAAGCTGTTCTCTGTTGTAAAGGCTATATTGTAAGGATGGTAATTAGACCTAATTTCCTTTCAGGAGAAAGAATAGAAATAATATCTTTTAATGCCAAGAAAAGAGCACTACTTAAAACAGGCAAACAAGTAAGTTAATGCCTTGACTCCAGTTATACTTAGTCCCAGATTGAAAGTACCTTCTTAGTCCCAGATTTAAAGTACCTGGATTGAATAAATGGTGATTCTTGCTTTGATTTTTTAGTTTCCTTGGCCTTAGAACTCTGACATGATGCCATTTTCCCTTCTTTGGCTTTTTTATGGGTATTACACTGGCATTGTGCTTTTTAAAGGGCACTGGTAGTTGGTATCAACTCACCACCTGTTTGGGGGGATGAGGCAGTCAGTAGAATCTTTGATCTGACTATCACCGAGATTCTGTATGGAAATACAACAGAGCAAAGGTCCAAAAGTAGCTTTCTGTCATCTCCATCCTGAATGATAACCAAAACAACTGTCATAACAACAGCAGCAGGAGTAATTGCTCCAGCCACAGGGATAATACAGCTGATGTGATTAAGCATTTACTATGTGCCAGGCACTGCTGAGTACTCTACATACTGCATCTCTTGAATCTTCTCAATTCTACAAACACATATACCACTATTATCCAAGGCTGCTCTGCTGGGAAGAAACAGAGTGAAGATCCAAATCAAGGTCTGATGCCAAAGAACATACTTTTCAACACTGTATTGTACTGTAAGGATGTGAGCTATTATTACATAGCTTGATACTCATAGACTTAACTCATGATAGCTTTCTCCATTTAAGTTGTATCTTGGGCAGTTTCATCTATATCAAAAAAGAAACACTACTTGGACTGAAACACATAATCCTAAATAAAGTGTCTCAGTCTAGTGGCTCCATGACCAATAGTCATATGGATCTCAAAGTTTCCAGGACAGCTCAAATTCATAACAATATTTCCCTCTATTCCCATAAATATCATTCCACTTATCAGACCACATGTCTCAATTGTTGGATTAGAAAACCAGGTTGAGATAACCACACTGATCTTCTTAAGCCACAAAAGGGGACATTTGTTTTTATCTTGAAAATCTTTTCAGACCTAAATGCTATAAAGCTCAACTGACATTGACCATTCTCCATCTCAGAGGCTCATCACTTCAAATGTTTTCATGTTACTGTATATTAACTCAGCCCAAAGCAATTTTTAAAGTTATTGCAAAAATCCCAAAGTTTTATTTAAAAAAACAAATTTTCTGAAGTGCAATAAACACTTTTCTGAAAATGACAAAATTGTTCTAGAGTTCACCTTGAAAAAAAAACTTTTTTAAGAATAAAGTTCACCTTGGAGAAAAAAAATGTAAAAAAATCCAAAACACTGAACAAAGAGAAAAAGAAGGCTTTGTATTTTAAAATGTACTTAAAAGCTTTCATAGTAAAAACAGTATGGTACTGGTGCAAAAATGGACAGATTAAGTATGAATTGATATATACACATATATATCAATATATCTGTATCTATATTGAACTACATATATGATGAAAGAACAGTCACTTAATAGTGAAAAAGTGATGAGTTATCCCTCCCTTGGTATGAGGAAAGTTGGCTTTTGGGAAAAACATTAAGTTAGTTCCTCATCTCAAACTATGGTATACATATATCCTATGTTGTTTGAAAATTAAGTGTAAATATTGAAAACTTAGTCTAATTTTTTAAATGGGAAGAAAATATAGAGAAATATTTCATTTTTCTTAGGTTGGGCAAGGAATGCTTAACCAAAGAAAAATGTATGAAATCACCAAGGAAAGGTAAATACATTGGACCACTTAAAAATTAAAAATAGACATTTAACAGTCAAAAAAACACCAAAAGCACTCTAGAAAAATTGTTTGCAAATACAGTAGAGTATTAAAGCATTTATATATTTTTAAGCTTTCAAATAAATATCACAATACAAGAAAGCAAAGTATAAGAGAAAAATAACCTATAAATATGCACAAAACTCTTCAATCTTATTTGTAATAAGGAGAGTTACTTATGTAAAAAAGTTGTCAGTATAAATTTAGTGAGATAGGCATTCTCAAACATCAGCAGGAATGTATATTATTATTATTACCACCTTTTTGTACAGCAATTTGTCAAGTATTTTTAAAGTATTAAAAAGTTCTTCATAAAAATAGTTTCAAATCTACCAATTCTGGTGAAAATCTTATGTACAAGGTATTCACCAACAGATTATTTATATTGTTCATGACTAAAAGGAGTCAAGGCTTGGAGAAAGGTCTGGCTCCAGAGCAAAGGCAGGAAATGTAAAAGTAAGTGTGGAATACACTGAGCCAAAAAGCAAGGAAACCAAAAGACTAATGGAGAGAGGCCAAACATATGAAGTCAGCATGGAGGCGTGCCATTCAGATGAACTTGAACATCAGAAAGTTATCATAGATGATTGCAAAACACCAAGACAAATCCATGAGTCCATGGCAATACTAAAAAAAAAATAGTAAAATAAAATAGAGAGATAAACCAACATAACTCATTTATCTCACTCATTAAATTAAGACTTAGAACATGAGAAGCATTTATCCTGCCTTTGGAGAGAGAAAACTCTGCTTTCCAGAAGACTAATCACTATTAAATGTAAGTGAAATAGAAGAATTAGATAAATCACCATTTGAAGCTTCCAATAAAATAACTGGTTTGGTTACAGTTAATAAATAAAATAATAAATAAATAATGATAAATAATAAAATTAATAAAAATAATAAATAACTGAACCAAGGATGAAGAAGACTGTCAGGTGAAAAACTGTTGGGGAATAGTAGTCATGATACCAAAGCAACAGCCCATAAACTATGTAATAATTGCAAAAGGAAAAACATGACTCTAAGTAAAGAAATCTAGTGTTTACCACTTTAACCAAGTAATCAAACTTCACTTCACTTCCCCTGATGAGGCAGTCACCTATGACTCATCCTTGCCAAAACTGTTTACCTAAATCTAATTAAGATTTTAGACCTAACTTTCAGTTTACAGGAAACCAAGAGGCTGGAAGAACAAGTTGAATGACATTACAAGGGAACAATCAGACAAATTCAGAATGCAGAATGTTCTATAAAACAACTGGCCTGGTATTTTCAAAAAATCATTAATAAAAATTTTTAAAAGCTGAGCACCTTATTCTATACAAAAAGAGACTAAAGAATCATAAACAAATGAAGCGTGGAATCCTTCATGGAATTCTGGCAGGAAAAAAGATAACTATAAAAATATTTCAGTGACAACTGGGAAAATTTGAATATAGACTAGATATTACATGGTATTAGAGAACTATTGCTAATTTTCTTAGGTGTGATAAGTGTATTGTGATTAAGTAGGATAATGTCTTTCTTTTTAGTAGAGGCATGCTTAAGTTTCTAAGAATAAAATCCTATGATATTTGCAACTTACTTTTAAGTGATCCCGCAAAACAATTAAAAGAACTCAATACTCTTATCTGTATCATGTAGGAAGACACACACACACAGAAAATATGACACAATGTTTAAAAATCACTTAAGGGACACCTGAGTGGCTCATAGGTTAAGCATCTGCCTTTGGCTCAGGGCATGATCCTGGAGTACCTGGATCGAGTCCCACATCAGGCTCTCCACAAGGAGCCTGTCTCTCCCTCTGCCTGTGTCTCTGCCTCTCTTTCTCTCTCATGAATATATAAATCTAAAAAAAAAAAAAATCTTTAAAAAAATAAATAAAACAAAAATCACTTAAAATATGGGTATGCTTTGTACTATTCTTTCTACTTTATATGTTTGAAATTTTTCATAATAAAAAATTAGAAAAATATTTTTAAGTACTGACATCGTGTACAAATTAACTCACAAGTATATGATGCTTAATTAAAATAGGGTACATTCATGGAGTTGATTTTATGCACTTATTAAAACACCTTTTCTTTTTTCTTTCTTTCTTTTTTTTTTTTTTTAATTTAAGTAGGCTCCATGTGGGCCTAGAGCCCAACATGGGCTTGAACTCATGACCCTAAGATCAAGAGTCAGATGCTTAACCAACTGAGCTACCCATGTGCCCCAATTAAACACCTTTTCAAGGAATCTCTAAACATGTGGGCAAATACTCACAATGCAGTAGTAAGGGAGATAGATAGGATGCAAGACTTTATATATGGTATATATGGCTTGATCTCACTTTTTATAGGCTTTCAACACATTTATTGAGCAATTATAATGTGCCACAGACTCTTCTAGCTGCATAAGAAGATACACCTGAATGTTAACAGAGTTGTTCCTGGCTATTAGAGGTATAGGAAAATTTTTTTAAAAGATTTTATTTATCCATTCATGAGACACAGAGAGGCAGAGATATAAGCAGAGGGAGAAGCAGGCTCCCCACAGGGAGCCCGATGTGGGACTTGATCCTAGACCCCAGGATCACGCCCTGAGCCCAAGACAGACACTCAATTGCTAAGCTACCCAGGCATCCCAGTCTATAGGAAATTCTTCTTAGCTTCTAATACTTTTTGAAAATTTTCAAATTACATACAATAATTTTTTAAAGATTTTATTTATTCATGAGAGACACACACAGAGAGAAGTAGAGACATAGGCAGAGAGAGAAGCAGGCTCCTCATGGGGAGCCTGATGTGGGACTCGATCATGGCCTGAGCCAAAGGCAGACACTCAACCTCTGAGCCACCCAGGCATCCCTACATACAATCATTTTTATAGTAAAAATAACAAGCGAGCACTTTGCTGAAGAGTAGGCATCAGGAATTTGATGACAATAATGGCTAGCATTGGCTGTGCACCTGGCATGTGACAGCCCCCACCCTCATGCTCTCCAGGGGCAAGTCTGCTTAGCCCTTCCAATAACCTCTCGAGGTATTATTTTTATCCCCATTTTACACACACAGAAACCAAGCACTGTGAGGTTGGGTAATTTGCCTCAGGCAAGGATTCTTAAGTGGGGAAGGCGTTGCCCCCAAGGAACATTTGGCAATGTTGTGAGACGTTTTTGGTTGTCACTCTGAGGACAGGGGAATGTAGAGATGAGGGGGAAGTAGAGGTGAGGGACATTGTTAAACATCCTATGCTGCACAGGACAGCACCCATAGCAAAAAACTACCAGTCCCAAATGTCAACAGTGCTGAGGCTGAGAAAATCCTGAGCTAAGATCACTCAGCTGGTAAGTTAGATCCCAGCTTTGAGCCCAAGCAGCCTGATCCAAGTCCACACTCCTCATCAGTCTGTACTGCTCTTAAAACATGCTACCATCCTAATGTTTTGTCATTAAATGTTGCAGTGTTTACTCACCAAGGATAATTATTAACAACGTTAACCGCCACTATATATGATGCTTCGAGATTTATCAAAAAGATTAAAGCAAAATATGAAAACAATAATCTTTTCCTAAAAGTTCAAAAGGTCCATTTGATGTGGTGAAAGGGCATTCCACGGTAAAATTCTTTTAGGAAGCAACTTTGCAGTTTGCATCAAAATCTTAATATTTATAACCTTTGATCCAGAAATTCCACTTTGAGAATTCATTTCAAGAATATAAATCAAAATATGGCAAAATCCTGGTGTGCAAATATATTTTTTTAGAGTAGAAACAAGAAAGAAGTTACTCAAATGTCTAATAATAGAAGAGCTTAATAAACTGGGCCCTTGTGCTTGAGAGAATCTCCGTGAGGGTGTGGAAAATCATGTAGAGGATGTTAGGTGAACAAAAGAAACAGGGCATAAAATCATGTGTGTATGTCTCCAAGCATGTTAAACAGTAGCATTATTTAAAAGAAGAACATAAAAAAAAAAAATAAAAAATAAAAAAATAAAAGAAGAACATGACATACACCAGAGTTGCCAGATTAGGACAGTAGGGTGAAGAGTTATTTCTTTGTCTTTTTTTCCCTGTCTTTTATTTTCAAAATTGTCTGAAATGTAGCTATGCATTTTAATAGAGTAAAAACAATCAAAATATTTTTAGATGTATCTAAATCCTGGGAAAATGATATCTTTTTTTTTTTTTTAACAGAGGCTCTTTATAAAGCCTGAAATATGTGTAAACAAGCTTATGACCTAGATCTGAGCACTTTAAAAGTAAAAACAAATCTGAGAACAGAGCCAGCGGTCCTCCCAACATATTCTCTACGTCGATATTAGATGAGAAAATCTCCTCTCTGGCAATCTTAATGTCTCCTTCTCCGTCTATAATGACTTGATGCATAAAAATTAATCTTTTCTCTCCGCTTTGATCCCTGAGCTCCTTAGCAGAGATTCCATCTTGCTCTATAACACATGATGAAGCATTTTCCCTGTTATAATGTGACAATGGCCCTACTGAGCACAACAATTTGAGTTTGAATGTGCCACAGCCAAAGAGGAAATCTTAAGAGGCAATTCCACCTAGAACTATTTGGCAAATGCATAAAAAAGACACATTAACAGTGTCTTTGGAAAATAGTGCCCTTAACAAAAGAACACAAAACAGAGCTGGGAATGGGGGAGGAGGAGGGATGGAGAAAAGGGAAAGCAGAGGTGACATGGGGGTTCTACCGGAAAGTGCTTGCTGGTCCTGTAGCTCAGTCAGTTTCAGGAAGGGAAAAGTGCAGTTGAAAACTTTCAATAAAAGAGATGGTTTGTCAAGGCGAGGGAAAAAAAATTCTTTAATTAGTTTACTCAAATATTAAGTCTGACATCTAGAATCTCAATATTAGCAAAAATGTGATAATTATAGCTGGAAGGGTTTTTTATTGAATGTAAATTCATGAATCACACTCTTAGCATATCTCACTCCCTTTTGTTCTTTCTCATACAGTGTTCACACTTAACTGGAAGCCTTTGGGCTCCACTCTGAAATCTGATCTCAAATTCACCATCTCCATACTTCCTTTTGAAGTAATTGTAGTTCGGCAAAGACTATGACAAAGGACATGTCTAGTCCATCCTGACAGAAGATTCGACCTTGAGACACCCTCCTGACTTGGGGGCACCTGAACCTTCAGGTGCCCTGGCTGCTCCAGAAGGGGCTTTCTGCATAAATGGCAACCCTTATCACACCACTTCTCCAAATGAAGGGTTCTGTGTTTTCCAGCAACTATTTTGACCCATTTGGCTGCCATTTCAGTGAGTGAGCTTGCCAAATCGATCTAGTGACTGGTTCTAAGGGGGAGAACAAAAACAGGGAACATGTGTTTGGTATTAAAGTGGGTCAGGGCTGTGCAAATAGGCATTTATTCATTTTACCCTCACAGTATCCTCATTTATAGAGGATACTGGGACTAAAACAGGTCAACTGATTTGTCCAACATCATGCAATTAGAGAGTGGCACAACCAGAATCCAAAGGTAGGTCTGCCTCCCGTCAGAGCCTGTGCTCTGTCCTCTCTGGATTTGCTGGGACAGGATGAGGGGAGAGAGTGAATGGCCACACAGCACACTGTGGATACCCGTCACAGAAAGAAATTAATATGCACTTGTTCAAGTGTGGGCTGACCATGTAACACCTTAGCCCAAATATCAATATATCATTGTTCTTGTAACAAATATTAAAAATTGATGTTTGGGGATTGAAATTTTGGGGGTAAGGAGGTGGCAGTCACTGACCTACAATTGTAATCTCAAATGCCTACAGGGCCAAGCTTTTATCAAGACATCAGGAAGAGGTGAGGACCATGGCATCCTGGAAGGAATATGTCACTTCTAAAAGAAGGAGCTGCATGACCAGTACCTAATTTTATCATAGGCAATTGTTGGCCTAGTGTGTTGAGCTCTGAATTTTTCAAAAGATGCCAGAAACAAAGATTTTTACAAGTGAGCAATCTGGATTTAAGAGTTGGCAACTATTAAGAAAACATTTTATTTTTTCCAATTATGTGGGCCAAATAAAACATGTCTATTTGGTCTTGGCTCTTTGCTTTGCAACTTCTGGTCTAGATGATATACCCATGCTAGAGGTGATAAGGTATGAAGGACCTCAGGGCAGCTCTCACACAAGTAACAGACTTAGCTTAATTGTTCCCACCACACAGTCAGTGGGGAAACATCTTGTTCATTTGAGGCAGTGTTTCTCATTCTAACATTATTATTCGGAAAAAGGAAACGATTATCACAAATTTTCCATCAAAATATGTAAAAATTTCAAAACCGATGATCAAGGAAGCGGGCAAGAGGTGAGAGGGATTTTACAGTTTAGCAAAACAGAAAAATTAGTGGAAGAAAAAAAGGGCATCTATCAGTATTAAGCAAATGCTTAACAGGAGTTGCATTCCAACTACCCACAAGACACTCATCACAGGATTTCCTGGCAAACGATGTTTCTCAGAGGGAGCACATTTTCACCACACATCCCTTACCTTTTTCCTTTCCACCTCATTACCACCTGGTTTCTCAGGATACTGATTCAGACATAGACCAATTTCAGCTGCATTTTATTACTGAAATCTTCTTCTTGCAAATGAGGAAATTGAAAGTGAAACATAATCTGGTGCTCCTAGCCACATTGGCTCATGCACCCCAAAGTATGTCTTCAGACAACCTTACCATCTAGCAAGATGAGTACTCTCATACAAAAATATGCTCAGACGGAAGCATCAAAATGCTTTTTTTTTTTTGGCTTACACAGACAGATGTGGGGACATCTCACAGTGCTGTGTTGAGAGGTGGAAGGGATGAACTGTAATGAGATCACAGAAGAGAACATTTGGGAAAATCCTATGTTACTAGTCTGTTGCTAATATTTTTAAATATCTCCTCGCCTGGGCACTACTGTATAATAAATTAATTCTAGCAATAAAATAGCTCAAATGTATAAATTTCTAAGTCAAAATAAAAACACTCTGCTGCCATTTGTGAAAGGGAAGCTGTGTCTTCTCCCTAGTTCACCAGGAAGAGCAGAAGAGCTCCATGATCTGAGAAATTTGTTATCAAGTCCAAGCTTCAGTTCAGGTCCTTGATTCTGAGGTCTGGGATTTCACTGGTCACTTTGGGCAAGGCCATACTACTTACACTGCTATGGAGGGTGTGTCCCAGAGAAAGCTGACATGAAATTTCAATCCCCACCCCACTCTTACTAGCTATGTGAACCTTGAACAAGTTCCTTAATATATCTGAGCCTCATTTTCCTTGTCTCTAAAAGTGAGGGTGAAGATTTAAAAAATCGTAATAGCAAACTTATTCAATGGACACCCTAAGTTAGAAAGCTCAATACTAAATGCATTACATACCTTATCTCACTTATTGTTAACTACTAATGATAACATAACTTAAAAGTTAATTAATAACAATGGACAATAATACCAACCATCTTCATAGGATCATCATGATTAAATGATAGAAAAATAGTTTAAAGCTCTTTGTCAATCAAAAAGATATACATAGATGTTAATTATAACAAATTGTTAGTAACAATAATAGGCCCCGTATGAAGTCACTTATGCTAAGCGCAGCCCCATGTCACCACATTGAGATTTCATCATGGTTTCAGCTCTCCTAAGAATGAAATCTTAAGCAGGAATCACCTGATCAGCACTAGTGAGGTAAACTGCTCCATAGACCTCTGCCATCCCTTAAAGGAATTTTGCAATAGCCAACCTGCTTTTTGGCCCTAGTATAACTTCCTTGTTCCCATTCCCATCTCCCTCTAACGTTCTTTTATGTTGTATAGCTCCTTGGGGGCTCCTTTCTATCTGCTAGATTGGATGTTGCCTGAATTCAACTCAATTTTTGCTCAAATAAACTTAAAGTTTTCAATATGATTCAGTTTATCTTTCAACAGTTCTAGTATCAGAAGAGGGAACCAAAGGGAACCTCTGGGGTCCCCAGGCACAGAGAGCACTCCCCTCAGCCCACTGCTTTCCTGCTGTCTCTGGAGGTCAAGAGCAAGTTGCTCTAGGATGCTAGCTCCACAGCTTTTGTATTATGAGCTTTCAGGCTTTATCTCCACGTATCTTTTTCCAGACTGGGTCCAGAAACTGGCTGGAGTACGAGTAGATCCAGGGTCAGATTGCTTCTGACTTAGAAACCTAACCAAGTCTGGGGTCCAAATGGGTTTGACTTAAGCTTGAGTCCAATGTGAGGCCTCAGGTGAATAAAATATTGTCTTAAGGCTGAATAAGCAGATTAACCAGAGAAAATCTTGAAAAAAGTGGCCACAGTGGAGAACTTTTAACCTAAATAAGCTTATCCATTTATTAGGTATCCTAGAGAAAAAGGGGTTTCAGCCAAGCACTCTCATAAAAGTTAGAGGAAGAATTCTTTTTCCTCCACTACAGTTTCTGGTGACCAGGATGAGATTACTGGGATACAACACTTGTTCCAGAACTTACAGATAGGATCCTGGGAAAGCTCGCAAGAGCGAGCAAAGGGTAAGAATTCTTACCAAAATCAGTTCTCCCAGATCTTATCTATAGTGCCTGGTTGAGAGAGAAAGGTAAAACTTTATGTTGTCTCTTTCTTTCCAAATTCAGATTGGCAGGCAAAAAAAAACCAAAAACAAACAAAAAAAAACCCCCAAACATCCATAAGAATAAGATCTTTGAATACTCAACATCACTGACCTTCAGGGAATGCAAATCAAAACTACAATGAGCTATCACCCACACCTGTCAGAATGGCTAAAATGAACACAAGACAACAGGTGTTGATGAGACTATGGAGAAAAGAGAACTCTCCTGCACTGTTGGTAGGAATGCAAACTGGTGCATCCACTCTGGAAATCAGTATGAAGGCTCCTCAAAAAGTTAAAAATAGAACTACGTTATGATCTAACAATCACACTACTGAGTATTCACCCAAAGGATACAAGAACACTAATTCAAAGAGATACATGCATCTGTATGTTTACAGCAACATTATTTACATTAGCCAAGATATGGAAGCAGTCCAAGTGTCTATAAATCGATGAATGGGTAAAGAAGATGTGGAATATTATTTGGCCATATGGAGACAAATGTGATTTCACTCTTATATGGAATTTAAGAAACAATTGAGCCAAGAGAAAAAAAGAGACAAACCGAGAAACAGACTCAACTACAGAGAACTGATAGTTATCTGAGGGGAGGTGGGTGTGGGAGATGAGTGAAACAAGTGGTGGGGATTAGGGAGTGCAATTGTGATGAGCACCGGGGGATGCACAGAATTGCTGAATCACTATATTGTTCACCTGAAACTAATATTACACAGTATGTTAACTAAATGGAATTTAAATTAAAAAAGCAACCCTCCAAAAAACAAGTAGATCTTTGAATTGTGACCCATAAATTTACCTTTAGGTGCCCATTGGGCTGATCCTTTCTCTCCCAGGGATAGCTATTGCTTTATTGTTGGTCTACGTGTCCTGAGAACTTGGTTTTGCAATTGTCAGGTTTGGGGCACCCAAAATATGGCTGGACAGAAAAGCAGGTTGCATTCCATTTGCAGCTGAGGTCCTACTGACTTTGGTCAACTCTCAGGGAAATTGTCTAAGTGTTTCTTTTGGCTCTCTTTGGGAGTGGCTTTGGATCCTGGGAGGGAAGTATCTTTTACCCCCTCTTTGGGGATACCTCTTCAATCCACAAGTTCATTCAATACTGACAGGACTACTTACTATTTGTACTGGCTAGAACCTGACAAGATATTTTTGTTTTCTTTTGTGTTGTGGTTTTTTTGACCTGACAAGATATTTGAAAGGATTAGTATTTTTTAGAAATAGCTCTCTGGTCTAAAGTTGGCCAAATTAGAAGTTGATATTAAGAGTCTGATAGGAACTTTTGTTTCAGGCCTTCTCCCCTAAGCTAAAATGAAACTATGTACACAGAAGGAAATAAAAATAGCTGAAGCCTTTAGTGGAATGATTTACTAAAACACTCCGAAGAAATACAGCTTTGAATCTAGAACATAGCAAACTTTTGATTAAAAAATTTTCTGATATAAAAAAAATTGAGGATAATGTAATTGGATGGCTGTGTCAGCCTCTTGATAGCTTTCAGGTTGCAACCCAATTCTTTGAGGAATTAAAGACAATTGTACTTGTCTTACAACTTTAGTCTCTTTGAGAACAGAAATGTGCTAGAAATAATTCAGAGCCCACTATCCTTTTTACCAATCTCCAAACTTCCCAATTCATCTCAAAAAGTTTGCAGATACTGTAAAAGATCTGGATTTAGGGAACAAAACTCAGTCTTGGGAATTTGCATTTCTCTGTGCCTTTGGAGATATAAGTATTCTATGTGGTCTTCTCCAGGAAACAAGGTGATTCTTATCAGAAGGAAGGAAAAAAAGGCTATTTGAAAACTCAGCCTATAAAAAATCTTAAGTTTCTTTCACAAATATAGGTAAAAAATTTAAACAGGTAACTTTAACTTATGCCATCTGCCAGAAACACAATTTGGATCCAACTATTCTTTATAAACTAGTGACTTTTGTATTATAATGTCTGTCTTGTAGCTACTGTTATTTTGTTTTTGTTTTTTTTTTAAGAGCAGGAGAGAGAGAGAGCACAAGTGGTGAGGGTGCTTAGGCGCAGAGGGAGAGGCAGAGCGAGAATGTCAAGCAGGCTCCATGCAGGGCTTAATCTCATGACCCTGAGATCATGAACTGAGCTGAAAATAAGAGTAAGATGCTTGACTGACTGAGCCACCGAAGCCCCTCAGTGTGGTTACAATTTTTAAATGAAAGCTATAAGATCTCTCTTTGTATCTGTCTGTATATTTATATATGTCTATGTATGTATGTTATAAATGCGTGATTTTTCTACCCCTGCTCAGTATTGTCAAAATTAATTTGTATAGAACTCTATTTAATTGACTTAAAAATAAACAAGTGTTTATAGTAAGTATACTCTCAGAAATATAGAAACTAACCCAAATGTTTTTCAGGTTCATATGATTTAGGATAATCTTTGATAAATAAAAAAGTTTAAGTTTGTTACTTTTAATTAAAACACACATCTTTTGAGTTATCGGCATTAAATATAATTTATTTTTATTCTATCTATGATCACTAAAAGTGAAATAAGCTCATGTTATTTGTGTTACAGAATTTGTCATCAAAAAAGATAAGATGATGGTTAGCTGTTTAATGTCTTGTGAAATTTTCATGTAATCTAAACATAATTATTAAGAACAAATGAATTAAATAGATGTAAGATAAAAGTTTGTAAGTGAACATTTCAACAATAATTATGTTTTATGTTATATCTACTAGTTTTCAAAATTTTTTTGGTAACTCGAAACCTTAAAGTTATACTGATACAAGTTAAATGATGGATATTCACTGAGTATCTAGGACATTTTCTTTTTTTTTTTTTTAGGACATTTTCAAATAATATAAAACACTGAAACTTTAATCACTGAACATAGGTTTATATGCTTTTGGCTTTCTTTTTACAGAGGAACTAAAGACTTCTGGGTCCATTAATAAACATTTATACCACACTGTAAATTTACTACAGGGAAGAATATGCTTCTAGAAGTTATAAAATATTTTTATAAATTTGCCAATCCACAGAATGCTAGTGTAACAAACAGTCCACCATTGCTTACTTCTTAGTTTTCACTAGAAATTAAAGAATCTGAGGGCCAAAAATTCTAATCAATATGTGTAATCAAACCACTTAGAAAAAATATTAGTGAAAGGAAACAATTGTATGAAAAGTAGGTAAGAAAAGTAAAATGATGCTTGTTCCAGAATGGGAAAGAAAAAGAAAACTTAGGACAAAATCTGAATGAATGTAAAATAGTTATAGAATATTTGTGGAAAAGAAATCTTGGGAAAGGAATTTTTTGTGTGGTCAGGCTAAGATTGGAAAAAAATTTATTTACACTTTAAAAGGATGCATTTAATGTCAGAAGTACACTGATGCAAAATTAGAACTTGGTTTTCTATTTAAAGGACAAAATTTTCTTAGATTATTGGTCTTCTCTTAATATGAAATTGTAACCAAAGGTTTTTCTTCATCTTTTAAGTAATCTGCCTGGGCAGCAAAGATTTCATGCTTTTCTAAAATAATTAAGTGTTCTTCATGTTGTCTTTATCAGGTCTTTCACTACTTATGAAAACCCAGTCTTCTCAATCTTAAAAGAGCTAAATTTTGTTCACAACTTTGTAACTTTCTGTGTTTGCCTTTAACAACTTCTATTGTCACCTTGGTTAAATAGATAACTAGGTATTATTTCATAATGATCTGTGATCCTATTTGTCAAATGTTCAAACATTTTGACATTTCCTTTTTTAAAGATTTCTTTATTTGAGAGAAAACACATGGTTGGGGAAAGGGAGAGGGAGAGAGAAGCTTAAGTAGACTCTATGCTGAACACAGAGCCTGAGACGGGGCTTGATCTCACAATCCTGAGATCGCAACCTGAGACAAAACCAAGAGCTGGATGCTCAACTGACTGTGCCACCCAGGTGCCCACCTTTTGACATTTTCTCCACAAATTCTAAAGGGAGTCTTTTTGAATGCACCTAACTTGGAGATTTCCCAGAGGGTCCTTGGAAAATCTCAAAGGATTTGTCTCTCACCTTGTAAAAGATTGAGGTTAAACTAATTAGGTTTATTTGGTATGTTAAATTACATGAGAAGCATTGTCAAAGAAGGGATGATAAACCTTCTTAGGTTATATTTGTATGAATGCATGTTATTAATCCTAAAAATCCTAAAAATTTCATGAAATTCCTAAGAATCTAATGTCTTGGTATAATGTTATCAGTCATAATTCCAGTTGGTATCTTAAATTTTGTAGGTCACAGAAAGAACCAGATTTCCTTGTCAATTCCTTATAATATACTCTCATCGGATCTTTAACCATAGGCATTTTTTAAGCCCTTTGTCATTTACAGATTGTTACTGTCTTACTCTGAAGTTTTTGCAAAAGTGAGATTCATGGAAAGGATCCTACTAAGTACTCCTGACCACTGACGCTGCTCCCAAATTACAAGGCACTAGACTACTTCTTCCCAAGATGTCAGATTTAGAACATTTGTTTCCATTCCTCCTTCTCTCTCTGATCATCCTTTTCCTAATTCTTATACTATGAAGGTCTTTAGGATTCTTTTGTTTACCTTTTGTCTTGCTCTGGCCTAGAGAGATAATGCCAATATTCGTATATTTCAGCCCATGGCAAGGAAGTAGTAATCCAACTTACAAACAACTGTTGTATTTGTCATAATGCTGGTGATTCTGTAGTTATTCCTTTTTTAAACTTCTCCCTGATTTCTAATACTTCAGTGTCTTTGGAAGAAACTCAGCCCTTGGGGGGTCCCTGGGTGGCTCAGTGGTTTAGCGCCTGCCTTTGGCCCAGGGCGCGATCCTGGAGTCCCGGGATCGAGTCCCGCGTCAGGCTCCTAGCATGGAGCCTGCTTCTCCCTCCTCCTGTGTCTCTGCCTCTCTCTCTCTCTGTGTCTATCATAAATAAATAAATAAGTAAATAAATAAATAAATAAATAATAAATAAATAAATAAATAAATAAATATTAAAAAAAGAAAAGAAACTCAGCCCTTTCTCTATTGGGTCAGGATCCAAAACCATGGAGATCAACTTCCCTATCTGTGGTTAAGAACCTTGTATCCAGACTCTGCGCAAAGAAAGGGACACAGGGCAAGGGTAACCAGAATAAAACCACCTGTGCAGTCTATAGACCCTTGAATTTTAGTGGCCTCCATGGCTATCACCTTTCCATTCCTGAGCCACAAACTCAACTGGGAATTACCAGGAATCATTCATGATTCAAAATATGCTTCCTTTGGCAAATCCCTACTGCCCTGGATAGGAGTATGTACAAGTGAAGCTATGGTCAGGAACCTCTTCTTAACTCTTGAAGGTATTGTAGAATCTCCTGCTAAAGCAATAGCTGCCCAACAACAATCCTGACTCTGGGTAAAGCTGTTCTTGATAATAGGATAATGCTTGATTACTTTTTAAGCAGATTGATGTTTGTGCTATGGCCAATACCATTTGCTGCACTTAGACTGACATTTCTGAGGAAGTTGAGACTCCACTTAGATCACTGAATAAGCCAGTTGACTTAACAAAGTGACTCCTTCAATGAGGTCTTCTTTTGACTTATTTGATTCTGATTGGATTGGGTCTTGGGCGCCATGGCTCTGAAGTGCTCTTCAGATATTAGGAATTATCCTGTTTATAATAATCATAGTAGTCTCCCTGGGACACTGTATTCTCTCAAAAGCTTTAAATGCAGGTTTGCAATCACTAATCACAAAGCAAATGATCTCTCTAATACTAGAATATCAGAAAAGGAACAAGGAGTATGACCAAGTTGAAGTCTGTGAACCTGGTGGTGTGATCTGTGAGTGCCACAAAGAGATTCACCAAAAAAGACATCATGTCCTATGAATACCACACAGAGATTAAGCAAAAAACTATAAAAACTCCAGAGTGGTGACTGGGAGTAGTGCTAATGCCTTAAATTTTGATCATGTCTCTCAGGCTAAAAGTCTAATCAAACAGGGAATTGTTAAAAATAAGATAACAGGGGCAGCTGGAAGGCTCAGTCAGTTAAGCATATGCCTTGGGCTCAGGTCATGATCCCAGGGTCCTGAGACTGAATCCTGCATAGAGCATGGAGCTCCCAGCTCAGTGGAGACTCTGCTATTCCCTCTCCCTCTGCCACTCCAACCCCCACCCCCCCCACTCCCCCCCCCCCCCCCCCCCCCCGCCTCATGCTCTCTCTCACTTTCTCTCCAGTAAATAAATAAAATGTTAAAAAAAAAAAAAAGCAACTCCATTTGGGGCCTGTTGTCTAGGCTAAGCCCCATGTCACCAAACCAAGACTTAACATAATTACAGTTCCAGCTCTCCCAGAAATGAAATCTGAGACCAGTCAATCAGGAAACACCTGATCAGCACTAGTGAGGTAAACTGCCTGATAGACCTCTGGCATCCTCTAAAGGAAAGTAACTTCACAATAACCAACCTGCTTTTTTGTCCATTATTACTTCCTTATTCCCACTCCCTTTTGCCTAAAGAGTCTTTCATTTTGTATAGCTCCTCAGAGCTTCTTCCGTTAGATTGGATGCTGGCCAATTCAAATTGATTTTTTTTGCTCAAATAAACCCTTAACAATTTTAATATGCCTCAAGTTTATCTTTTAACAATGTGCAATAAAATTTTAGAAGCACCCAGAAAAGTTGATGGATTACAGAATTCTTGTCTGTGTCCTGAAATATCTTTTTTTTTTTTTTAAATGTTTATTTATTTATGATAGTCACAGAGAAAGAGAGAGAGGCAGAGACGCAGGCTCCATGCACCAGAAGCCCAATGTGGGATTCGATCCCGGGTCTCCAGGATCGCGCCCTGGGCCAAAGGCAGGCGCCAAACCCCTGCACCACCCAGGGATCCCTGTGTCCTGAAATATCTTTACCAGGGAACAAATTATATTTTATTCCAAAATTGCCACGTGGTTTAAAACGCATGGGCCTGAAATCTTTATTTAGAGATTTTAGTGATCCAAATATCATACCAAGGCATAAGTAATGGGTCATAAGTCTTTTCCTAGATCTAGGCTTTGCTCAGGCAGAGGGTACAGAAAGAACACATGGTCTCTGAAATGTGTAGGGAAATGGGAGGAGCAAGTAATATCTGGATCACAGAGGGAGTTTGAGGCAGAAAGGAGGGCTGAGAGGGCTGGAGGCTAGCTGACTTTGAGAATGGACTTCTCTTAACGGACAGAGAAGATGTAATTCTTAATAATCATAATAACAACAACATAAAATTTTCCTCATTTACAGTACCAAGTACTTCATCTATCAACTAGTCTTATGTAGCTCCAACACCAGCATATCACTATGATTACATTCAAAGTACCATCTTAAAATTTTAAAAGCTGAGAAAATAAATCTATCAAAAGGTTTCATTAATTTGGCCATCAATATGTTGGAATGTGTGGTAACTTGAATCATGGTGAGGCTGATGCTTCTCTTCGCTTGTCAAACTGCCTCTTCATTGATAATGCAAATTGTGACTTGCAAACAGCATCTCTGGGGGGCATTTAAAGTGCTTAAGGGAACACACTGCGCACTTCAGAAGCGTTCCTTTTATATGCAATTAGTCTGTTCATGACACATCATTCTTATCTATTCATTAAAATAAGTCCCTGGCTTAGTTGGAGTCATTTATGGATTTATAGAATCACAGAAGCTCAGAACTAGCTGGAGCCTAAAGGTCATCCAGTTCACCACCCTGCTGGTGATCACTCCTGTCTCCAACATTTGTGTTTGGGCCACCATGGTTTCTGATCCTGTCCAGCAAGCGGACACTCTTGACCTCCTCTGGCTGCCTTTGGAAAGATCATGGACTCTAGAGTCAGAAGGATCTGCATCAAATCCTAACTTCATCCATTACTAGTTACTTGAGCCTCAGTTTCCTCAAAAAGATTGCACTATGGCTGGCATATAGCATGGTCTCAAAATGTAGATAGAAAGTAGGTTAGTATTTGCCTGGGGGTGGGAATGGGAGGAACTACAAATGAGAGGGACATTTCTTTTGGGGGGGATGAGAACGTTCTACAATTAGATTATGTAAATTGACTAAAGGTACTGAATTGTAGACTCAAAATAAGTAAATTTTATAATATGTAAAGTATGCCTCAATAAAGCTGTTAAAGACAAGATAAAAAAATACATAGGGACTTTTTTTTTTATTATGGAAAAAGCCCAAGGTGCTAAGCATAGTACACATGAAATAAAACCTAATTTGGGGTGTTGCAGAGAAAGTATATGTGGTTAAGAAGCAAAGAGTTTCAGAAAAGATTCTGCTTTGTACTCTCAAGAAAATTAAAGCAAAATTGTCTCTATGAGAGATAAAAATTAGATCATAAGGCAGAATGAAGAAAACATATAGCTCCACAACCTCTTAAAAGAAATTCATGAGACCAATGTGTTTAAGAATTCAGAATCTTTTGAATTTTAGAAAGGTAATATGGGGCATTTTCCATAAATTACATAACACCCCCAACAGGGTATGTGGCAGCATCTCATAATTAAACACATTAATATTTCTTTAATGAAATGTATGAATATTCATACTGAAAGATAAATACAAGACTATAAATAGACTCATGTCAGTTCAGGCTCAGTTTTGCCACCCAGGGAGTTTGCTACAAACTTCAGAAAAATCTTGGTTTGTCAGACTTTGGGAGTGTTAGGAACAGAGATTTGGGGTTGTGGGTATTTTGTCATCACAGCCATCATGATCTGGCCTTTGATGTTTCAGTCACTTTAGTGATTGTTACTTCTGTCTCCCTTTTCCCCATGTCTCATCCCCAGGGACTGTCTCTCCCAAAGGAGACCCTGACGTTGTGAACCAAGCTTGGAGACAGACAGGAATTTTTTGCTTTGCCACTACTGAGCTTAGATGAGAATGAGAAACTGAAAGAGAATAGGGTAAAATGGAAAATTTAAGGGAGACATACTGTTGAGGATGGAGTGGGGAGAAAAGAAAGGATCAAAATGTTTTAACTCAGGAAAATGGGTATATCCTTAAAAAACTAGCACTAAAGCACAGGCAGCAGAAAAATGAACACTTGAGGTCATTAGTGTTCAGGATCATTTATCTGGCTTCTCTATATATTTCAGAATTACCCTGCAGAAGTTTATAAAGCCTTGCCAAAGATTTGCTACCTCTCCTCTCTAACCTTTGATGCACTGTGTGAGTGACCCTATCTTTCTATCTCCTCAGTGGGACTCTGGCTCAGCAGGGGGCCGGGGGGATATGGTGCCATGCCCCAGACAGCCAGACTATTACAGACTATGGGCAAACCACAGCCTATTACCTTGAACTACAGAGCAACTCTTTCACTAAACTCCAAACTTCTTAATGGCAAGAACCTTGTGAATCAATGTTATATTGGGGCCTAGCAAGCTTCAGTAAAGACACGTTGGTTAACTGAATGGGTGAAAGAACAAATAAGTTGAATAGCAAATAAAAGTAGTTTGATAGTTTGCCATTTTGCAGAATACCAACCCTTGCCCTAGGATCAAAAATTATTTCATGGGAAGGATGCTTTCCTTTGGGTTTTCCTCATGCTACCCAAATGATGTGTGTTCTTCTAAGTACATGCTTCTCCTTGTGGGTAGCCAATATTAGGCAATATGAGAAGTGAGCCTATTCTGGGGATGTGTGGAATGGTACCCTAGTGTCCTAAAAACCAAATATACCCTCTTACTCTGTGACTCTCATCCAAGGAATCATTAACCACTGGCAAGACTAGAACGGAGCATGCATTTTTATCTTCAGGGTGATACCATATTGGAAAAGTTCACCGAGTTGGAGGGCAAAGCAGCTCCCACTTTTCTCCCAGAGAGCAGCTTAGGGACTGGGGTGAGGGGCAGGGGAGTGCCTGTGTTCATGCTGAACTTCCACCACAAGTAAGCAATTTGTGCTTAGGCTGTGGATTTCTTTGGGTTGTCTTGGGAGACACAGCAGGGACTCTGGAGGGGCTGGTAAGGCCTCCCTAGCCAATGGGTGGCCGCTGCTTTAGAGAAACAAAGCCAACCCCATCAAAGAGATTAGGGAAATCATTATTCAAAGTAGCACCTTTTCCCTTGGACCTTTGTCTACGTTATTACCATGTCTCCCCCCCACACACATGCAAACAGTTCCATCACAGACAAAATCACAGACTCTCAGTTTCAGGTGAACAAATAGCATGTGTGGCTTTCATACACCCTCTCATGTAACCTCCAGGTGCAGGGAACATAGAAGCCAGCGTTTATGCAGTTTCTCATATGCCCGGCACTCTGTGCACATACATATGCTGTTTATATTCTTTCATACTACTTCGAACTACTTACCTCCAAGTCCTCCTTTCTACAGACAGGAAACTGAAGTCAGCTACAGCGTGAGGCTTTCACAGGGCCCGCAGCTAATATGACAGTGATATACAGAGTCAGATCTAAACACATTTCCCACTATCTGTGGGCCCCACCTCTTGCCTACGGGCTGATTCTAATTCCTCCTGGGCATGGGCAGAAATCACTGTCCTTGAGCTTTCACCTGTGGCCCTGTATCTGCCCTTAGAGGCCTCAGAGCTCAGGTCTAATAACTTTTGCTCAGGCCAGCCCCTCTGATGCGTGAAGACAGACAGGTCCACTCTCCTCCTCAGGTTGAGGGCCTTCAGCTGTTATCCCAGGGCCAGGCCCATAGTGGGTGCTTCCCTGCCTGCAAGATGAGGGTATTAGAGGGAGGCGTGGGCAGAGTCATGAGTAAATATGGTTGATTATTCGGTGACTGTAAGAGCACAAGGAGAAATGGCTTTGACTTTTGAGACCTCTGAGTCTGAAGCCCATGCCAAGAAAGCTGCCCATCTCTGTTCCTCCAACCTCTTGGTGGGAGATAAGCAGACAGGTGCATGCAGGATGCACTGGGGATGTCCCATGCCCTCTCCCACCTGCCCCTAGAATACCAGGGCCTATCTTTTTAGCCTCTTTTTTTTTTTTTTTTTAAGATTCTATTTATTTATTCATGAGAAACAGAGAGGGAAGCATTACTGCTCAACCACTGAGCTACCCAGGTGTCCCTTTAGCCTCTTCTTTTTTTAAATCTTTTGTTTTGTTCTTCTCTTTCTTCCTGCCTCTCCCCCTTTCTTTTTCTCCTGATAGCATCACATTACAATAGAAATCCCAGTGAATTGAGAATCTAAAAGTTAGGGTTCAGAATCTGGCTTTGAGCCTCACTGCTCAGGTGCCCTGTGGCAAGTCATCACAGCTTGGGTTTCAGATGCATCACTTCTATAAGGAGAATTAGAATGACCCACACCCAGTAGGTTTCAGTTACATGAGAGGAGGAGGCACTGCAGAACTGTAAATGCTACAAACCACAAGGGCTGTGTACCACAAGACTGTGGGGGTGGGAATTCCCAGTGATGGTGCTGGCCACTGCCCAGGGCTTACTGCAGAGGTTCTGCACGTGTCATCGTGTATCATCTCAGGTGGTGTTAGGACCTGAAGGGATGTGGCCTGCAGCTTTCATTTACCATTTAGTAATAACTGGGGAGAGGACAGTGCCTGAGGACATTGTTTTGGGCAGTAGTATCTAAAGACTTCCATTTATCTGGCTGTGGTTTCAACAGAGGCACATTAGGTAAGTTATTAAATAAACATAGCCAATGGGACATCCATTCAATAAGTTATCACGCAGCCAAAGAAAATAGCATTGTTAGAATATTTGATGACATGGCTACAACATTTTTAAGTGAAATAGGTTACAAAACAGAATATACACTATGATCTTTCCATAAACACTACAGGTTTACATAGGGAATATACCCCAACGTGTTTGCTTTTTTTTTTTTTAAGATTTTATTTATCTATTTATGAGAGAGAGGCAGAGACATAGGCAGAGGGAGAAGCAGGTTCCTTACAGGAAGCCCGATTGGGACTCAATCCCAGGACTCCAGGATCACGCCCTGGGCTGAAGACAACCACTCAGTCGCTGAGCCACCCAGGTGTCCCTGCCTTGCTTTGGTTATCTCTAGTTGGTAGAACTGAGGGTGAATTTTATTATTTCATTTTGCTTGCTAATACTTCAATTTTCTGCAATAAAAATAAGTTGCCTTTGCAATAAAAGATTTTTTTTTTAAATAAATAAACAAGTCTAAACCAACCTATTCACACCAGGCTGGTTTTGAAGCCAGGGAGGGAGGCTCAGCCTTATTTTATAATGCATATATGGATATATTTCCATGAGAGCAAAGGCGATTAGTAATTATTCTTTGTAATGCACGTTTGTGTGTGCATGTGTGTTTATACCTGGCAAATTATGAATTCACGGTGGCCATTAATACACATGTAACTCACAGGGAGAGATGAAAGTATGGCTTAGTAGAAAGCCAGTGCATTGAGAAGGAAATATTTCTTCTGGTCATCTTATGCAACTTGTTTGAGACCATTTCGTTGTGTGTGCCTCAGTTTACTCATTTGTGTGGGAGCCAGCACAAACTTTTAAATAGACAAAGCTGAGTGTGAATTCCAGGGATGTGCTTTGGTGGTTGTGTTACCTCAGGCAAATTCTTTCACTTCATGAGCCTCAGTTTTTCACCCTACCCAACGGGCAATAACGCCTTCCTCATGGGGTGTTATGTCTGGCACGCAGGAACTCTTCTGCAAGTGATAGAGAGAATGACCTGGCAATTGCACCTTTCACTTGAACGGAAGAGAAGAGTGTTGGGTTCCTTTTTATTTCACCATTGAAGTTCTGTAGCGTGCCACACACACACACACACGCACATACACACATACAATGTTGAGCATCAGCAGCAAGGCCCACCATCAGAGCAAGGCTCACTTGAGATGCACCTGCCATAAAAGGGTCTCACATCTTCAGCAGCATCAAGCAACAATTTATTCCAAATATGTGCTTTATCTTGATAATGAAGCTTCCTCTTTCCACAATGGAATTGTCAAATGTTGGCAATGTTAAAAACTTTTCTAAATCATATTTTACAGTAATTATCCATTATCCTGGCTTCTTAAACTGAATACAGTGATCTGTGTGTAAGCTTTCATTGACGTCTCAGGTCCCCATTATTATGCTCTGGGATGACTGCTCTCTCCCTGAGTTAATATGTGTGTGTCTATCCCCTCCCTTCCTTGGTTCTAGCTCTTGTTTCTTTCACTGCTATTGTACCTGTCTTGCAAAGCAAACTTAGTACTTTCCAGTTGTAATAAAATCAGGGCTATAGGATTATCCAGTACAAACTCCCTCTTGGAGAAATAAGAAGCATGTTTGGAGAGGTGAAGAGAAGCAGTGGAGATAAGTTTTCTTCATGGTGTTTAATTGACTATGGATTGGTGAGCTGAGTTAAAGTGCTTAATAGGACTTGCATGGCAAATAAGAATCAATAAGGATAAAATAAAAGTCTGCTCAAAGAAAGAAAGTACACGGCTTGAGTCCAGCCACTGTGTGGTACTTCCTTTCCAGAGACCCTCAGAAATCTTTTCTATACAGCCTCAGATCAAGAGGGCTGAGGGAACTGGGAAACTGACCTCCAGATAAGAGAGCTGCCTGTATGCATACACACACAAACACACCCGTAAGTGCACACATAAATACACACCTATACACAAATGGAGGAGGAAATTGGGTTCCTATGCTGGCTAGCTCAAAGAAATAAGCCCCATTTAACCCCTGTTGGCTTAAACAGGTCTTTTTTTTTAAACGGTGCACTTTGAGATCACCTGGAGGAGATCTGTGCTCCTAAATGTGTTAAAGGGCTTGAGAAATCTACACCAGAGGGAGTCAAATCCTTATTCTCATTTCCTGCCTGTTGTTGCAGCAACTGCCTTACATGCCTATTGAAGAAACATGCCTTTTCTCTCCAATACCACAGAACACCTGCCAGAGAAGGGACAAATATGAAAACTTTAACAGCATCTCAAGAGTGTTCCCCCTTTGCTCCTCACCAACTACTGACAATCAATGTAAAAGTAATCCTAGTTTTTATTTGAAGCTATCTTGGCTTTAAAAGAACCTTCCAAAAAATGATTGATGCGATGAATTAAACCCGTAGGTAACCCCTGAAATCTGCTTTGAATAGCAACAAATTCCTAACAATATCTTCAATGCCTGCAGCAACGAAATCTAATCTCTGAACTCCTAAAGGTCAAGATTTGCTGTCTGGTAGCACGGCTCAAGAGTAAATGCTCCCTAATGCTGCGCTAGGCGATTGCTTTGCACTCCAGACAATGTCAATTTTGTCCAAGTAGCTGCAGATGTGTCTAGCATTAAGTCAGAATGGTGTCAAGGGCCCTTCTTGAACACCGGCTGCTTCTCAGAGAAACTGGTCCTAAAGCCCTAGTCTATTACAGTCCATGCCCAAAAGGCAGACATTTAAGGCTTAGAGGAGGATGGAGAATAAAGCTGCATTAGATTTTTTAATGTTTCTCAGTCAGGAGACCCAGGGGAAGAAATTCTCTGGTGATCCAAATGTCCTTCCCTCTCCCCTCCCACCAACATTCTTTTGGATTTCCTGATTAAGGTGCTGCCACTGTATCTATGAAGTCCTACCCTTGAGCTGCTTTCCTGATAAACCATTCATCACTGCTCTGGCCTGTTCTAGCTATGGAAAAGCGATAATAGACTAATGAAACCATTAAATTAAGAAGTGTGTATGTTACAGGAAGTAATGTACCAAGGGAAGGTATGCGGTGGGGGCAGGGAGTAGAGATGGAACCACCCTCTGAAGGAGTACTCAGTATAATGAAGTCTGCAAATGTATCAACTCCCTCCACCCCAGCCCTGCAAAGAGACACACTCCTGCCTCCACAATACACCTCTTTAGTTTAAACCTTTTTTTTTTTTAAAGCAGGAAAACACTGTAACTGATTCAAAAGCATACTTACCCTGGATCTGGATGAAGGTATTTTGGTTTTTAAAAATTGGTAAGACTCAGATGGAAGTATTTTACTCTTTAAAATTGGCAAGGCTGAATGTAAAGCAGGTAATAGTGTCACATCTTACTGAGAAAAACTGTATTCATCTGCCACCATTAGTCTTTCTGCTACCCTGGAATAATCTATTTTTAATTTCTTTCTGTTCTCTTTAACCTTTGTTAGCCTTAAAATAACCAAATGTATACCTGGGACAGGTTGCCGTGAGTTCCTTTTGGCATGCCTTGCCAGTCTATGGAGGAAAACAGTTTTGTTGCTCCTTATGCTAAACAAAAGACTCTTCTTTTTTTTAGAGAGAGAGAACGACACTGGGGAGAGGCAGGGGGAAACGAAGAGAGAGAGAGAAGCTTAAGCAGGCTTCACGCTGAGCGCAGAGCCCAACACAGGCTCCACCCCATAACCCTGAGATCACAATCTGGGCTGAAATCAAGAGTTGGACGCTTAACTGACTGAGCCACCCAGGCACCCCAACAGACTCTTCTTTTTGGCAGAGCATCTCACATTTCACTTGACAGCATCCATGATCCATGATGAGAGAACATGTCACATAATTTTCCAAACTTTCCTGAGTCTCTCCTTAGCAAAAGTAACAAGTGGCAGAGGTCACCACCAAACCACTCGGAACTGTCCTTGTCTAAAACCACTGTCATCCACAGATGAAATATTTGTTCTGTGAAATCAATAAAGGAGACAAGCCTAACGTCTCTGCATCAGGAAACATGATGTTACTGAAAACCCTGAGTTTTATTTTCTTCATTTCATTCCTAATTACATCATGCTTTTGGCCCTTCTTTTCTGCCAATAACTTGCACTGGATGTCAAGTACCACCTGGGAGGAAGGCTAGCTTTAACCCAGGGTGTAAACTACAGAATGCAGGCAGGTATCATTAATGAGAGAAGGAAGCAGGTATAATACAGTAGTGAGTGGTGGGACCTCTGGTGACATATTCAGCTTGAGCCAGGTGTTGCCATATAGAAATGTTTCCTTGCATTGCTGGACTGTCTGATTTTTTTTTAAGAGAAGAGAAATATGGATTTAATTGGGAGTGAAATTTCCAGATGGTTAAATATTGGCTAAATTTTTAAAAACATGGTACGGGCAAACAAAATTCAGCCCCCTACCAAATCTAACCCTTGGGATGCCATTTGTGATTTCTGCTTTAAATCTATTTACAGCTCAGCTCAAATGGGGAGTCGTCTGAAGTACTGTTAGGGAGTTCAAGAATGGTGGAGAGCCAGCATGCGAACTGCCTATAATTGGACCAGTTGGGGCAAAATTCAACCTGCATGTCCACACAAGCCTGGAGACTGAGCAAATCCCAGGATTCTACATAGGGGAATGGGTTCAAAAGCCTCTTATTCTAAAAGTAGGAATATGGGGGTAGTTAGTGCCAAAAGAGTTCAAAACTAAGAGACATAGCTAAAGAGGTTAAGAAAAGTGAGTTGTAAGTTCATATAGTCCAAGGTCCAAATGAGGATGCTTTTATGGACTGAATGTTTGTGTCCCCTCAAAATTCATGTGTTGAAGCCCTAATCCCCAATGTGATGGTATCTGAAGGTGTGGCTTTTGGGGGTTAATTGGGTTTGGATGAGTTCATGGGGGTGGAGTCCCCCTGGGATTGGCTGGTGTGGATGCATGCACGTACTTGCTCATCCTCCCTCTTCCTGTGTCTCCCCCACCTCCCCACCATGTGAGGATGCAACAAGAAAGCAAACACCTGTAAACTAGGAAAAGGGCCCTCACTAAGAACTGACCATGCTGTCACCCTAATCTCAAACCTCCAGCCTCAAAACTATGAGAAATAAATGTTTATTGTTTAAGCCACTCAGTCTATGATACTCTGTTATAGCAGCCCAAACTGGTTAAGACATACACTAAGCAGGATTTATCACACTGGCCAATTCCAGACGGCCAAAACGCTGCTGGGGTGGCTGAGAAGCTAAGAGGAAGTGTGCTAAAGATAGTGGTACTTTGAGTGCAGTGATTTCACTATCCCTGGTCCAGAAGACCCCAAGATTGGAGGCACCTGGGCAGCTCAGTTATTGTCTGCCCTCAGCTCAGGTCATGATCTTGGGGCCCTAGGATCAAGCCCCACATAGGTCAAGTTCCCTGCTCAGTGAGGAGTCTGCTTTTTCCTCTGCCCCTCCCCCTGGCTCATGATTTCTCTCTCTCTAGTTTGCTCTTTCTCAAATAAATAAAATCTTTTTAAAAAAGTAAAATAGCCTAAGATTTGAGGATTTACCAATTAGTTCTTAACATGGGTGGGCAGGGGTTGCCGTTCTACAATAAAACCATGGGCCCTCAGAAGTACCTTGCCTTGTATCTTTAAGTCATGTGTTTAGAGATTCTATAGAATACATCAGAATTTGGACTTGCATCATGCATTTTGAAACAATAATGAACATTCATCACATTGGAAAGAAGAGTTAAAAATATAGATTCTAAATCAAACAACTCAGTACCTGTGATTAGAAAGCAAAACATTGAGTGATACCACATATAAAGATATATCTGCCCCATACCTGGCCCTTAACATTTAAATACTAGAATTAGGTGACTCTTATTTATTCTTCGGAAATCCACTGAAGTGGACACAGCAGTGCCCTACTCACATTCCCCTCCAGGACCTAGCAATTCTCTCTCCAGCTGCTGAGAGTGGTGGCTACTGATGGCTCACAGCTGAGTCCTCTCCAGGACCTAGCTTAAGCCACAGAGCTGCTCCTGGGGGCACCTTCCATTCAATGGCTCATCAAAGGAGGATAAAAAGTCTTGACCTCCCTTGTTTCAATTGGTACAACTTAGAAGGGCCATCGTAGTTCCAGAGCCCCAATAAGATCACCTGAAGCCTCCGTTCTAACCACCTCACAGTTCAATACTTCCTCTGCCCTATCCTACCTCCTTCACTCTCCATTCTGCACCTAAGTCACAGAATCTGTTTCCTAGAACAGATCCATATACAACATGGATCAAGTTGAAATATACATAGAATAAGAAAATATCAAATATACTGTATGCCAGGCAACTTTTAAATGGCTTTCATATTGATGGAACAAAATTGAAAATTTAGGGAAGCAAAAACGATATATAAATTTTATTAAAAAATATTTCCATTTGTCAATAATATCAGTAAAAAATATATGTTGTTTCTGTTTATCTAGGATGCCTCTTTGTTCACTTGGAGGACTTTCCACTCCATGAGATTTGAGGAGCAGGTGCCAACTGTGGTACCCAAGTCCCTGGAGGCAAGAGTAGGCAAGTGACCCTGGTCTGATCTATCATCTAAAATGATTAGTCCAAGAGAAGGGCATGTGACCTAGGCAGAGCCAAGCGGTCATTCCACGAGATTCAGTGGTACACATCAAAAAAGATAAGCTCCTTCTTCTTATATAATAAGCTATGATAATGTAAGTCTGGAGCTGCTAGTGGCCACTCCCACTTACAGTAGAAGAGAATAAGGCCAACACAAAAAGAGAAACAGAGCCAAGAGATGAAGAGATAAAGAGAACAATACTGTCTATGCCCTTAGATCCAACAGTGCCTAAAGTCAGAACCTTGAACAACCCAGTTATATAAGCCAAAAATATTCCCCTTCATTTCGTTAGCTGTGTTGAGTGGGGATGTCCATCACTTGCAACTAATGGAGTCTTAATTCATTACATTAATCATCCCGAGACACATTAAAATAAAACTAAATGACAATTAGGATCATAACAGCAAAGTAGAGGTCTCTAGCATCAGAAGCCAAGAGCTCTACCAAATCTGAGAAAAGAAATGCAGTCATGAAAAAGAGAGGATTCATTCTGGGAAAGCTCTTGATGAAAAGCTCAAACCTAGAAGGCATACTACTTTAGGCAGAAAATAGAATAAAATATCGGCAGAAATAAAATGGGGTTTGCAGTGTAAAAAAAAAATCACTGATGACCCATGAAATAAAACAAATGGGACAATAAAAATTTCACCTAGTATTCTGGGAGTGGAGGAAAAAAGTGTTGAGTTGAGGGCAGGAGATATGGAAGAGGGAGACCTGACCTGGGGGCTCAGGCTGAGAAGGCTGATGGCGGTGGAGAGCACTCAGGACCAGGCAGGCAGTCTGAAGGAAGGGGCCGTCAGACTCATGTTAGTGGAGGGGCCTTTCATGTCAAGAAGGAAGCAGGTAATGAGGGAGAGGCTCACTGTTTACCCATATCCTGCAACTCATAAGGGGCAGGTTAGCTGTTAGATATTAAGCTTCAGTGCCCCCCACATGAAAAAGCCCTTTAAAGATTTCATGAGGGGCTCTTATAACTTGCTTACATGGTCATAGGTGTTTGTAAAATTTGCAAAACTGAGATATATTAGCCATACATAGTTGGTTACTAAGTTTACGATGCTCTTTCTAATCTGATTTTGCCTCTTTCATATTGCCCCCTGTTTTGTGGTGTTAAAGTGGTCATGAGCTTCTTGGAGATCCAACTAATAGGAAGTTGAGTTGGGGATCCATTTTGATACATTTAATGTATTATATTTATGTTGCTCAAGATCTCTTCTATGTACGGTTATGCCAGTACAGCTTATCATCCTGGTATAAGAATGTCTTCCAGGAATACTTCTATCACCCACTTTGCTGGCTCATAAAGGTGCAGAGCAAGAGGTGCAAGAGCTACAGGAATGTGTCCTTTGCCAACTGATACCAGACATATGTTGGTACAGGAGAAGAAATGCATTCTGAAATAGAGCCAGAAAGTAGTTACATGGGATATCCTTCCAATCATCAGATATAGAAAATTATGAAGATCCAGCTCTCGTCACCACCTAGTCAAAACAGAATTTGCATCTCCTATCAACAATAAACTCAGTAATACAAGGTAAACAATTACTACATATTTTCTGGAATTCTGGTAAGAATCATGTGATTTAGAAGATATAAGACTCCTTGTGTTTATAGGCATAAACCTTTAGTAGTACTACAAATAGCTGGGACTTTCTATGTGACAAGTTGTATGCTATATACATTTTCACAAAAATACTGAATCAAGTCATACATTTTGTGCACCTATAAAATACAATATGAATGAGAATACCACAAAATTCATATACTGTAAAGAGAGCTTTCACAACAAAATGGTTAATGCAGGATATTATTTCAAAGAAAATATAAGACTAGCCCTTGCACAAGAAAATTTTGAATGTTCTAAAGTCTTGCAGGTCTTCAGTGAAAGACACTGTGTAAAGTTCCTCCCAAATTTAAAAACAATCCTAAAAACATATATGACATTGCCAATAATAATTTGTGAAGCTCAAAAAAAAAGTTTCTCTAAATGGTCAATAAGTGAAAACTTTCTGTCAGCCATATTACAGGGAATTATCTTTGAGGAAATTATTTTCCTCTATAGAAAACTTTGCAGAATTGTCATTTGAGAAGGCAAAGTATTTTCAGTTAGAAAATATTGGGGAGAAAGTATTGGGAGAAATATGCCACGCAAATAATTAATGACGGGTCTAATTAATCTTTCTAGATTATGAGATGATTGTGATATTTTAAATTTTATCATTTATTTTGACTTATCAATCTAAACAGATACACCCATTCATACTTAATTTTGTATCTGTAATTTCGTATTTTTTGTTAAGGACCCCACCTCATTCCCCATACTATATAAAAATCATGCCCCACAAAATCTGTTTCTGGGGTTGGATTTCCTCTGCTGGACAAGAGATAAAGGTTAGAGGGGAAGAAGCCTTCAATGAGCCCCCTTGGTCCCACCCAGTAATCATGGCAAAGGTCTAAATTTTTGGTATTGGTATTCACACCCAGTGGAGTAGATTTTGTGTTTATTCCCAAGACTTCCTCCTTCCCACATCTTTCTACCTGCTTGCTGAAACCACCAGGTGCCTGGGATTAGAGAAACCTATTTTTCTACAATTCAGCTAAAAATGCAAATGTTTGCTTTAATTAAATCTTCAGTGTAAATGAGTTTCATTTCTCACTGTTTGTAAGGTGTGTGGGGGGTGATGGGGAGCCTGGGTAGACAAGAGGATCTGAGGGAGGAGAAGGGAAGTAGAAGACAGAGAGGGCAGAGAGGAGGATGGAGAGTGAGGACCATCCCTACTTGGGGGAGATAGAAGGATACAGACAAGAAAAGCCTGGGAACAGGGAACAAGTCTTGTCCCCTTACCCTCAGCGCAGTGGTACCAAACAGGAGCTGTGCACCGGGGGTCGCCAGCACGGTAACAAGGCTGCATGATTTATGAAGTGATTTTGAGCTCAGCCCCACATCCTATAAAGAAGGTTCATTCCCTGGGGATTCGTTAATCAAGGAGCACTGTACAAACACTGCTTCCTGTGGGATGTTAATAGTGTCTAAAGCAGGAGACAGAGAGAGAGAGAGAGAGAGAGAGAGAGAGAGAGAAGGGAATCATTGTTTAGGGGAGAGAGAAATTAGATCACAGCTGAAAAATAAAACTTCCCTTGTTATAGAAGAGGCCCCTTTGCTACCAAGTGAAAAAGCAACTTTCTTATGTAAGCATTTTGACATCTGAAAAGAAGATTCTGTATTTAAGTCAAGGGAAATACTGCCCTCCAGCTCCTAAGCTTCTTGTGGTCCAGGTGTTCTTGGTAACATGGAGCAGGCTGTTGTACCTGGTTTTCAGTGGTTTATTTCCGTGAGTTTGTGTATGTAGGCTATTATGTATAAAGAAAGATGGGGCTTCTGGGAGATGATGTGCCACCTGGCCCCACTCCCCTGGCCTGGCTTGCAGCCCTAGAGGCAAGGCGTGGGGCCAGAAGTGGAAGGAGCTCTCTCCAGGAAAGGTGCTGTGAGGCTCTGAGCACCAGAAGTGCTGAGGTGAGGAGAGGAGAAATACAGCTGGCTCAGGAGCATCAGTGTATTTTCCTAGGGTGCTGTCAGCAGAGTGGCCCTCAAAAGTAGCTGTGCAGGGAGGATACTGACAAGGAAAAGTTAGAGCAGTGAAATGGGATGGGAAAGAGGACCTGAGGTGATTGAGCTGGTAGGCAGATGCATGAGCTAGATGCCAAGCCGGCCTTGTCATCTCTTTGGTCTTATTCCCCTTGACCCACACCCTAACTCGATCTTACCATTCATAAGACCAGGAGAAATGAGATCCCCAAGGAAAAGAAGACAAGAGGCAGTGTTTCTTTTTTTTATTATTTTTTTATTTTTTTTATTTAAGAGGCAGTGTTTCTCCCATGCCTAAAACTGCCTATGCAGTCACTCTGAGAAGAGGGCAGCCCAGAGCCATCTCATCACATTGGTTACAGCTTAGGGAACAATCCAGTAGTGTGAAACAATGGGTGAGGACTCCCAGAGCCTAAATACAGAGAATCCAGAGATAATTTTTAAGAGGGAGATTCCAGGAGTCTATGCAGAAAAATCCAACCTCAGTGTTTTTGACTTAACCCCTAACCTTGGTGGGAAGTGGAGAGAGGGGAAAAGAGCTTCTTGAGCCCTTGTATCCCAGATGTTCACCAAAACCTTAGAACTCATACTCCAGGACTGGGATTTCCAGTGGGTCTGTGGAGTCAGACAGACCCCTTTGGGGTAACACTGGGGCTGGACGAAGGACAAGTCTCTTCCTTCTGTCCCCCAACCTCCAGCACCTTGGAACACTGTTGTATCAGTCAAGGCTCTTATGGTTGCAAATGTCAGAAACTCGCTGAAACTGACATTAGCCACAAAAATTGGGGAGGGGGAGAGAGGAGACTATTTCATCTCATTGAGATATCATTATTTATCTCTCTATAAAACAAAGGGGCTCAAATGATTCTGTTTGTCTCTAACTCTGGTGGCTCTCTTCTGTTGGGCCCACATGGTAGTGAAAATGGCTCTAGGAGCTCCATATTTATGTGGACCTTTGAGCCTGCAATCTCTGAAAAAGACAGACTCCTTTTTTCAAAATGCAAGCAAAAGTAGCAAGTGGCTTCTCAATGATCATGTGGCCTTTCCTGAACCAATCACCATATCCCAGAGAATGGGATTGATCAGTTGAAAACAGTAATGAGACCAGCTCCACCTGAAGCACATGAACTGAGAGTGGGGTGATTCTCTAAAGGAAAACTGGGAAGTGTTATCACAATACGAGAGAAGAAAAGCTGGACAGGCAAAACAGACATGCATCATAATTGTTATGCACAAAAGATATATTTTAAATGACCAGAAAGGGCAGGTTTGAAGGAGACATGAGTTACCAAAAATACCATGGATGTATGAAAGAGAGAAGGGCATTCCACAGCTATTTGGTGGCAGCAAAAAAGAGTGATAGTATGGGGCAGCAATGTTCACTCTAGTCTCAGGTCTTTTATGGCCTCCATTGGCAAACAAAACCACTTTCTTCTTCAACCTCCTTTCTGTCCCAACCTCCTCTCTGTCCTCACTGGCTGCATGAGTCCTGGGCTGTCTGCTCTGATCATGACAATCAGGGTATCTTCCATGGCCAATATCATATATAGCTAGGAGTGTCCTGTTCTCAGCTCCCTTAAGCAAGAGGGAACACTACTAGACTCTTCCCTGCCCAGGGGTAGCCATCAACTGGAGAATAGATGGGCACATGACACCAGAGTTGTTCATCTACAGGCTAGCAGGTGACTCTCTGAGGTGTCTTGGAGGCAACAGTAATTAACCAAACCAATCCTACTGTGAAGCTGGGTAAGTACCCTGCTCCTGTGGTAGTCTCTGTTCTTGGTGGCTGTCTGCTTCTGGTTCTAGTTCTAGTCTACATGACTCCTCACATTAACCACTACCCCCTTTTTTCTTAAGAGGTTCTTAAGAAGTTTGTCATTTCAATGTAAATCTCTAACACAGAGCAACAAAATTCACCACACCCTAGAAGCAGCAGCTTTGGTTGTCCCAAGTCCTCTCTGGTGACAGGCTAAGTCACAGAGCAGTCCAGAGGGGGAACCACAGTAGTAAATTCTCCATGTTGTTTTTGGGACACAGGGATGCTTGCAGCAGCAGACAACATGACGCATACACAGAGGCAGGCTTTGACACTATCCAAGGCAACTATGCGAACTTCAAACTCTCTCCAGGTCAGGAAAATGGACTAGAATACCAAAGAGAGTGGAAGGGGAAGAAGGTCAGGACATCCGACAGCACACAGCCCTTATTCTGAGACAGTGGCTTGTTAAACATGTTGCAGCTGAAGCAGGATGGAAAGGTGTGTCACACCATCTACCTTTGCCCTGGGAGCTAGGTATGCTTCAGAGAAAGAAAAAAGAGAGAAAGCTCTGGGTAAGAATCAGTATCATATATTAGAAAGACATGGCTCCCAGTTGTATGAATACGAATTTTCCCAACTTGTCAGCTTGTCAAAAATGGAATCTTGATCCCTCTCTGTCAACATCAAACCTTTCCTGCCTAGTTAACATTTATAGGTGTAGACAGGGGAGAGGTGAGTGTATCATTTGATAAGTGCTAGGGGAACACTGCTTTAGAGAGGCACATTAACCCTTTTGCCTGTTCCAGCTCCTACGGGGGAGATAGAACAGGTGGGCTTAATTGGCTCTGAACAAAATCCTTGAAATTCCCTAGAAAGCTATGTAAGCAGATGTCACTCTCTGGCACTAAGTGTTAAAGAGGTGTCTTTATAACAAGCCCAGTGAAAGGTGGGTAGCAGATTTGTTTTAATGAAACTAAGCTTCTACCTTCACTTTACAGACATTTGAGGACACCTTTGCCCAGAAAAAAGACAAGGTACTTAATATAAAAATTTACAATTTAATTTCTAGGAGTAGCACATAAGGGTTGAGGTGAGTTTAAATGGCATGTTGTCAGAACAGTAATTCCATCAAAATTACCCACCACCCCCCACACACACTCCCAAACAGTTCTCTCTCACATTCCCCAATCTTTTTTTTTTTTTTAGATTTATTTATTTGAGAGAGAGAGAGAGAGAGAGAGAGAGAATGAGCAGGATGGGCAGAGAGAGAGGGAGGGAGAAACTCAAGCACACCTCTGCTGAGTGCAGAGCCTGATGTGGGTTAAATCTCATGGACCCCTGGAGCCATGACCCGAGCTGAAACCAAGAGTCAGAGCCAACCAACTGTACCATCCAGGTGCTCCAAATGGGAATTTGGATTTTGTTTTGTTTTGTATGTGTTGTTTTTTGTTTTTGAAAGAGAGAGAGAGAGCTAGTGGAGGAGAGGAGCAGAAGGTGAGGGAAAAGGAGAAGAATCTCAAGCAGGTTCCACACCCAGTGTGCCCAGCATGGAGCCTCAGTCTCACAACCCTGAGATCATGACCTGAGCCAAAATCAAGAGTGTGAAACTTAATCCAATGATAGAAAGAAGCAACCATATGCTGGGTGGCCTGTGAATAACAAGCTCCAGAATCAGGATCTATCACTTCAACAGGTGTGTCCCCAGAGCTTCCCCCCCTCCCCTTGATTGTCTGGGAGACCTCCTGGCCCTGTTTTATTTACATTTAGTATGAGTAAGATTCTGTTCCTTGTGAGAAAATGATCTGTCTGACATCCTCTCCCAGACAAGCATGGCTCTTGGGCACTGGCCTTAGTCTAACCTGCAATGTCCCAGATGTCTGGGTTTAGCCCAACAATGACCTATGTGTCTGAAAAGCAGTGTATATAGCTGTAGCCATTTTTAAAAATGGAAAACATGTAAAAGAATAAGCTAATAATAGAGCTAATCCAGTATAAACAGTCACCTGGTATAAAGAAGCAGCTGAACCAGTGTCAACAATGTTATCTGTCAAAAACATTAAACCCAAGTCAACAGTTTTAGAAGGCGGAGTGCCGTTCCAGGCCATGAAACTGGCCTTCTGCCTCAGTTTCCCGTATTATACTGACAGTATCACCAAAACTGAGTATTGAACTTTGGCAAGAGGCTCCATTGGGCCCATGCTCACCCCCCTTTTCCACGGATATAGCTCCCAGCTGCAAGATGGTGTCCCACAACTCATTCACTCATTATTTTATTTAACAGGTAATTATTTAATGGCTGCTAGATGGCAGACCCATGCTTGGCATGAAGAGTCAAGGGAGAAGAAACAAAATCTCTACTTTCAAGAGTTCTCTGGAAAGCAAAAGAAACCTACCCTTTAATGAGTCATCACATTATGTGACAAATGCAGCTTTTAAAATATGTTCAAGATGGAGAGCTAACACAGAGATGGGAGAAACCTACAGCATCAGGGAGGATGAATGGAAAGGCTTTCTAGAAAAAATCAGCTTTTGAAAACCAAATGTGAGTTCGTCAGGAAAATAGAGTAAAGTTAGAAGGGGAGAAAGAAAACCACTTGAAAAAGACGGAATAGAGCACCACTCAGGGCCATAATCCTTCAACCTCTGCCCCTGTCCCTCAGGATCACCCACCACCCAGTCTGCTCTGGCTGCTATGCTCTACTTGCCAAAATAGTTCCCCTGGACAGCACCAGAAACTGACCACACCTTCCATCTGTGCACTCAGTGTTTCAGATCCTTGGCTAAGAGTCCTTGCTAGTGTGTGCCTTTCTCCAGGCCTTGCCTATGGTCCTTCAGTTGAGATCCCAACATGTTCTGCTTCTAAATCCACCTAAGTCATGACCCTGAGGATGAAGTGAATGTTTCCTGCTTGGGGGCATGACCAGGAAGCAAACCAGGCCTTGGAGAGTGATAAAATTTCAATGGGTGGCAAAGAAAAAAATATTTGAGGTGGGAGGTAGAGAAAAGGTGTGCTCTGAGAGAGAGTGGTATATTTCTTTCTTTTTTTTTTTTTAAGATTTTATTTATTTATTTGTTCATGACAGAGAGAGAGAGAGAGGCAGAGACACAGGCAGAGGGAGAAGCAGGCTCCATGCCGGGAGCCCGACGCGGGACTCCAGCGGGACTCCAGGACCGCGCCCTGGGCCAAAGGCAGGCGCTAAACTGCTGAGCCACCCAGGGATCCCCGAGTGGTATATTTCTCACTGAGCAGGATGAGAAGAAACCTAAGAGAGGGATATCTATATTGGAAAAGACACTATTTCAAACAGAAATTTCCTGGGCAACCTGTCACACAAAGGCATCAAGGGCACCATGTATCCAAACAGTCCTGAGAGTGAGACTTTGTCCCACCATGGGTCAGAGTTGAGCAACATTCTAAAGCTCCAATTTGTCCTAAGTGAACCAATGTGCAGAACTAACGAGGTCATCAATTTTTCTTCCAGCTAATGAACTCGTCAGGAAGGGTGTGATACGGGAAGATGATGAGATGAGCAACCAAATCTGATTAAATAGTTTCATCTTCATCAAAGAATCAGACACAGAGCTGAAGCCCCATTATTCACCAGAAGAGGATAATTACACAGAGTAGCCTGCCATCAGGGCTGCCCCTCCCCTCACCCACATGGCTCTACTCCTCTGGGTACAGGGAGTGGGTCAGACCTGGAAATGGCCACTCATTTTAATTCAACAACTATTTATGGGCAACTTGCTTCATGTCAGGTGTGGACCAGAAACAAAGGATGGAGATCTTATCCTTCTTTTAAGTAGTTCATGGTTGATCTAGCATGGAACAGCAACTAACTGAAATATGCTATGACAGATGCTTTCCCAGTGCTTTGAACCAAACGCCGTGGGGACAGAGGAGAGGAAGAGAGTGGGAGTGGGAGGGGACCAAGGAAGTCTTCTCCTAGGAGGTCACCCTTGAGCTAAGCTTTAAAGATGAGCAGAATTTCACTAGAGAAGAAAGAAGGGAACTGGAAGGACACATTGGACTGAGGAGTGGGCTTGAGTAAAGATAAGGTGGTATGACAACACCCAGCTTGTTTGGAGAAACAGCTCTTTCTTACCCTGCTTCACAGACTATAAGCCATCCAAAGCCATTCATATGAACTTAGAAACAAAATAATCAGTTCTTTTCAAATAATCCAAATTAGATCAGTCATTCTCAGACTTTTTGGTGTTGTGAATTTATTGTTTAACTCAGATTTGTGGTTACCAGAGGAGGGTGGTAGGAAGCGGAATTGGAGGAAGGTGCTTAAAAGATACAAACTTCCAATTATAAGATAAGTAAGTACTAGGGATGTAATGTCTGACATGATGTGATGACTAGAGCCAACCCTGCTGTGTAAGGTACAAGAAAGTTGCTAAGAGAGTAAATCTTAAGAGTGCTCATCACAAGAAGAAGGGTTTTTTTTTTCCTTCTTTCCTTCTTTCTTTCCTTTTTTTTTTTTTTTTTTTTTACTGTATCTATATGAGAAGATGGATGTTATTCCAACCTATTGTGGTAATAATTTCACAATATATGTTAATCAAACTATCATGCTCCTCACCAACCAGAAAAGCAGTCATCAGGGGTTGCAGGTCTTTGGAGTCAGGTTTGCTTATTACTAAGGCCAGATAGGTCTGAAACACGTTGTCGAACTAGAGGGACTGGTTCTGGGCCTTGGCAAATGGTGAGGCTTGGGTAAATGGAAAGGAGGGAGAAGGGTGGCATTGCAGGAAGTGAAAGAAGAATGTATAGTGAGCTTAAGAAAAAGCAAATCAACTTTATAGGAGCAAAGCCTTCTCCCAATCTTTTTATATTAATTCAGCATTCACAATGCTGAATTAATATAAAATCACAATTTTCACAATGTGCAAAGCACTGGCAAGGTGCTGGAAGCTCATCACGTGGGTGCCCCCCAACCCCCCCTCCCCGCTCCAGAGGAGTTACAATCTAAACATGCGCAAAAAAGGAGTAATCAAAGCAGCACTGCATCTCCTGAAGTCATCTCATTCTCTGCTTTGACTTCAACAAGGTGAAGAGTGTTGTCTCTAGGAGACCACTATTAGGAACCACCTTTGCTGCCCTGGTGATGGAAGGAGGACACTGGGGAGGCTGATTACTCTCTTCATTAACCAACTAATACCTTGGTGGACATTAAATGGTGACGTTCCACAGAGATAGTATATCTAGCTAGATAATCAGGGCCTGGGAAGGCAGACAGATAGTCTCCCCACTCTATACTCTCTAGAATTACTTGCCATCTCTTCCCGTCCTTCCATATTGAATAGCTCTCTTTCCCTTCTCCTTTTCTGCTTAACCATGACTCACGGGATCTAAAAAGGATGAGAGTTACTCAAGGGGCATTTCTTAGGGCAATGCCAGAAAGGATAATAAAATGTCAGATGAAATCATGAGTCACCTTAGTTCTTAAATGCCCTATCCTAGGAGAAAAATGTAATAGACACTACAGTAAGCTGAAACCTATCACGTATACAGAAAAGCACATCCCTTCACCTTGAATCTTCCATCCTCCTCTCCCTCCCCTTCTTCCTCTTTCATACTTTAGTAAAAACTGGCACATGTGGTGGGGCATGGAGAAGTGCACAGGAGTGGAAGGAGAGAGACTCAGGATTCTAAGCACAGCTGGGACATGACTCAAGACAGAGGAGCCAGAGGTCAGAAGCTTTGGAGGTGGATGTGGATACATCTTACTCTTTCTGCCTCTGCCCAGAAAGAGCTAATTGTTTGGTCAACATGCTAAATAAACTTCATATAAGTTAGGAGCCTATACAGTAAGTTTCCTTGCCTTTTTCTTTTCCTACTCAAATATGGTTGGTTATTCCACAAGGGATCCACTGGGGTTCTAACTTTTGATCAGAATTATTCTAGAATAATATACATTTTCACAAATGACCTCCTGTGCCTTGAAGAGATCATTTTCTTGATAAGCCCCCTGACTCTCTTTTTGCAAGTCTGGCAGCGTAGTTTATTGGCTTTGTAACATGAAGTTCTTGCCATTAGGGACTGAGCTAAGATCACCAAACTATTTCCCATCCATCCTTAGTTGAGCTTTGAATCACAAAAGTAGTAGAAGGCCCAGCGTGATATCTCTTCCGAAATGAGCAATCCCTTAATTAAACAGAAGTAAATAGAGGTTACAACGTGTTCCTTAATTAAATAGATGTAAATGCCCAATCTCTCTGCTTTCCACACACATCAATTTTGCATCATCTCATTTTCCTGTTTGCCCAGTGGAAATGGGAATTCTGAGGCTCTATTTTGGTCAAAATCTCCCAAGTGTGCCTGCCTGGCTGCGCATTCAATCATGCATATTTACCTACTTGTTTACAGAAATCTGCAGCTAATGTCTACTCTCCCTTTTTTGCGCAGGCTTAGGAACTGCTATGAACCTGACATAAATGAACCATTGAAGAGAAACAGCCCTGCCTTTGCCTAACAAGACATCTTGATTCCTGCCTTGGAAAAAACATACCCGAAGACATAAGGTAAAGGGTGTGGTGTGAGAAGGGGCAACACTGAGCCCTCTGTGTGGCACTAGATGACCTCAGAGTAACAGTATCCTAAGGCTGCTGCCTTTCTTTATGCCTAGTCTCCAGTTTAGGCAAACTCTTTCTGGATTTGGGAATATGATCCATGGAAGCTATGATGATTAATTTTATGTGTTGGGTTTGGCTAGGCTACAGCGCCTAATTGGTCAAATGCTAGTCTAGATGTTGCTGTGGAGGTATTCTATAATTGTCACAAACATTTATGACCAATTGGCTTTAAGTAGAAGAAATTACCCTCCATAATGTGGGTGGGCCTCATCCAATCAAGTGAAGACCTTAGGAGCAAAAAATTGAGGTTTCCTGGAGAAGAAGGAATTCTACTGACCAGATTTTAAGCTGGCCTACCCTACGCTTCTCAGACTTGCCAGCCCCAACAGCTGCCTGAGCCAAGTCCTTAAATAAATCTCTCTCTATATATATATGCATCCTATTGGTTCTATTTGTCTGGAAAAACCCTGACTGATATAGAATCCATCTGAATAAGATGAGAAGAACATAATTACAGTTTAGAGAAAGCAGCCCAATCCAATCACAGCTCAAAGTGAGCTCATTGAGAGTGCCCTTTAAGTCACTAAGGAGGAGTAGGGTGGAGAGAAGAGAACCAAGTCCACACCACGTAAAGTGGTGAGCATGTTTAGGCAGCTTTCATCTCCTTACTAGTTCCAGTGAGGCCAGCAACTGGCCAATCATAAATTGGATGGTTATCAGAGGACAGCAGTGGGTTAACAACCCTTTAACTGAGTCAAACTGTTAATTGGAACAGGATCCATCTCAATTTATTCCTAGAAACAGTTCTGCTTTTCTGAGGCATTAGGAATAAATTGAGGTAGATCCTGTTCCAATTAGAATTTATGATTAAGACCATCATTTCAGGGGACAAGCTAAGCAAAGCCACGCACATTTGAAAATCTGTATGAGTGAGGGGTCTTAAATAAGAAGGTTACTTGTGAGAAGAAAGTCATAATGATCCAACCTCCCTGGTGATTTCTCCCCAGGCCCCGAATTTCCAGTAAGGCAACCGACATTTGAAGGTTAGGTTCAAGGAGTATTTTTCATTGACTCATAGGATTTCAAAGCTAGAATAAACCTTTTATAAATGAGGGAGGCTAAGTTCAGAGCAGACAAATGACTTGTTCATCAGTGACAACAACCAAGCATGCTCTTTGACCAGCTTCCTCTCCACTTCAGCCTCAAGAGCAAAATGAGTCAAGAGTTGAAACAACTACCTCCGGGTGGCCTCTGCTTTGTTTTTTTAAATCATTACCGAAAAGCCAATGTGCACTTTTCACTTTTGACTGGAGTCAGTGGGTAGAAGGATGATGTGTGGAGCCTGGCTTTCAGTTCCAGTGTCTTCAGCTGAAGGGAAAAATCACACTCATGGCACCTCCCATGCACCAAGCAGTCTGACAGCCATCTAGCCACGTGTATTAGAACACTCACTACTCACCTAGCACTGTGCTAAGTATTTTACAATAAGCCTTTACAACAACCCTCTGAGTAGGGTCCTATTCTTACTCCCTATTCACACAGAGGAAACTGAGGGACAGAGAAGTTAAAAAGCTTATCCAAAGGCACACAGAGAATAAACGGCAGAGCTAAGGCATGAACCTGGGCAATGTGAGGCCAGCAGTCCCCACTGAATCGTGATACTTATCATTGTGATATTATTCTCAACATTATTCAAACTAAGGCTCAGCAAAGTTGAAGAACTGGCCCAAGATCAACGCCTCAGCTCTTTTGCGGGCAATCTGTCCCCAGATACTACTGCTACAGAGCTTTCCAACACTCTCTCTCCTGATGGTCTTCACCATCCCATCTTCCCTCTGACTGCACATGTGACTTTGACAAACTGATTTCCTGAATTAGTTTCTGAATTCATATTCTGGGTAGATTAATCCAGTTCTTCCCTTGTGGAGAGAACAGGTGTCGGGGCCAACATCTTTGTATAATTCAGTCCTGAGGAAAAGACCTATGGGTCACTCCTCATTTCCCATACTTCCTCAAACACAATCACAAGTACAAACTCTGGAACTCCAGCTCATACTCAAGCATTTCTAAACCCTATGGAACCAGCCTAGAAAGCACCATTAACAAGTACCCCCATATGATTCTGTTCCCTCAGGGAAATTTGGGAATTCTGGATAAAAATGACCTTTTGCTACCTCCTTCAGCCCCCAAATGGCACATTAAATGGCAGCACAATGTCAGAGAGACCTGGCTTGGAATATATGGGCTTTATACAAAAAACACTTGATTTGGTCACTGCTCTGTTACTTACCAACTATACATTCTAAGTTATTTAACCTTTTGATACCTCAGTGTTCTTCTCTGTAAAATGGAAATAATAATGGTATCTACTTCATAGCATTGTTCCAAGGAATAAATGAGATAAAGCATATAAAGTACCTAGCACAGTGCCTGTCACAGAGGCAGGGATCAATAATTGCGGGGTGTCTTTTATTATTATTTCTAGTAGTCTAGGAACTTACATTCCAGATAATTCAGTATCTCCAATTTTCAGAGGGGCAATTTCAGCCTTTGGCAGTAGGTACAAGAACCAACTGGTCGGGAAGGGATCAGGAAGATTTAGGTACCCCTAAAATCATACCATACACTCCTTTAGGAGCAGATAAAGCAGTGAAGAGTGCACCCAAACTCCAAGCTGCATGGGCTCTCACTTCTCCCTGGGGCGCAGGGCTCACCTCTGCAGCTCCAGGTCCTATCTGAGCCTGTCACAGTGACCATAGCTCCTATGAGGACTCGGGTCAAGTCCATTGACTTTAAAGAGCTCCTACAGGTCCCAGAAAGCAGAGAGCTGGGAAGGAGTGTTCACTTGTGACTGTCCTGTTAACCTCAAGAGTGGGGAAGCCCTGAGCCTCTCTAGCAGCTCTCAGGTCTGGCTTGGTCAGAAGCACCACCTCTAAGTCAGTTCAAGCCTAACCCCAGACCTAGACCTGTAAGTGGGGTGAGGGTAGGGACTTATCCATTCATTCACTTCCATAAATTTTTTTATTCAGTCCCTGCAATGGATCAGACCTTGTGCTAGCCCTCTGGGTACCTGGTCCTGCCCTTCAGGAGTTTACTGTCTTACAGGTAACACAGACAAATAAGCAAGGGTCACAAAGAGTGGGTGGTGAGTGTGACAAGAGATAACCTGAGACTGCTTAGAAAATTCTTTCCAGTTCTTTCTCAAATCCTCAACACAGCCCACAAAGGACAGGGCCACTTGAGTCCTGGCCAAACCCACAAGCTCCATTTCACACCCCTCTCCCACTTGCCAACTACTAGGCTTCTTAGCCATTCGGTGAACAGACCAAATTCTTATCAGGTTTCGGACCACACTTTGTCCCCACCCAACTCCTCCTATTGTCTAGACTTCCTAACTGTCCCTTCTGCAGGGAAACTACCCTCAATCCCCAGACCAGAAGACTTCCAGTCACATTTATCTTTGTATCCCTAGCATCTGCCAGAAACACACATATTTTGGCTAAATATTGAATAATACATCATTGAGTCCCTTCTCTCTCTTGTGCCATATGTCCAGGCAACAGATGTATCCACACCTCTGCCATCACTTAAAGAACTTTTCTACCTGCTTCAAGATGCCATTCTTTTACAACAAAAATCCGAGTAGATCCTATGAAATTACAGATGTTCTTTTAGCACTAGCCAATTCAAATTCTTATATTTGTGTTTGGGCCTTCTCTAATAGAAATAATAAAGCACTACTTTAATAGGAGAAACATATCCAGTCGTTTTTATATTATTGGTTGTGGTGGACATTTAAAAAAGTTATTTATTTATTTGAGAGGAGAGAAAATGTGCATGCGAGCAGTGGGGAGAGCCAGAGGGGGAGAGAATCCCAAGCAGAACCCCCCCCCCCCCCCCCCCCCCCCCGCCGATGACCCTGAGATCATGCCCTGAGCCAAAATCAAGATTGGGATGCTTAACAGACTAAGTCACCCAGGCGCTCTGGTTGTGGTGAAGTTTTTAACAGCAAATCTTTTTTTCCCCATTACCTGCTGGTTAGCTGGAGATGGCTGCTGAATTTCGGGGAATTTTGTGAGCTGATTGTTAGACATTATTAAAAAATATATAAATGTAAACTTAGGTAAACTATATTAAAAGCAAAGGTAATAAACATGCAAAACGCATCACTCCCTATTTATTTAAAGACATTTTACTGCTATCTATAAGTCTTGAGGTTATTTATATCGTATCTGTGTGATAGGTGAACATACTATATAATGGTGTGCACCTACTTCTCCTTTCCTGACTCTGCATTTAGTGACATCACGTTGGTAGCTTGAAATCAACATGGTGGAAGCATTTGCCAAGGAAATCAGCAAATCATACAAAAGAAGGCTTATTAATTTTTTTAGGGAGCCTGTTTTTAAGCATTTACCAGCACATGACTGCCACTAACCAAAGATGAACAAAGTTCTGATTTCCAGAAGTTTGCAATCCAGTGGTGCACAAGCGTTCACACACGCTGTCACACAGTTAAGTGTGATCCAAGGCAGAATGGCATGCATTAAATGGAGAAATGGACAGCAGCCAGGAAGGGGGTGGCTGGGATCTGATTGATTTGCCTTTGAATGTGGGACATAAGATGAAAAGATTCACACAGGAGACCCAGAACATCTGCTTTGCCACCTAATTTTTTTTTCATCCTTATTAATTCTTCAGGAAGATCTTTATGTAGGCACCAAGTTTCAGCCTGTGATCAATTTAAATGCTTCCCTTAAGGCGAGGTGCTTAGCTTTCTCCCTTGTCAGAAGATCAATATGTACAGGTCAGCCTGTTTGAATACATCAGAGGGCTGGGAATGCCTCCAAAGATGGGTGCTGAGAACCAGGCAGTCACCACGGTTAGTAGTAATTTGTCCTGTTCATTCCTGGAGCTCAGTAAAGTGTGTATTGATTTTTCTGCCAAAGATTTACCAATTGGAGGCAGTAACCCCCAAAAGCAAGATAAAATATGAAGAGTATTAAAAATACACTGGACTCATTTGTGTGATAATAAAGGCCAAGAAACTTAAACAATTTAAAAGAGGAGTGAGGAGTTCTGAGCCAACCAAGCTGCTAGTGGAGGAGAGGATGCTACGTTTCGCTCCCCCAGCACATTCGTAATGGGGTTGTCACGGTTGCTTTGTTGAACTTTAAACAGTTTTATTCCAATTTAACCTGTTTGTAGCACTTGTTTAAGAGGAAAAGGTCTGCCATTTTCAGGGTTTTAATTTTATGTACAAACCCATGTGTCCATATACGCGTGAGTCAGGGAGTGAAGGGAAATGATAGGAAGGGACAGGTGAAAAGGCGGAAAAGGAGGGAGGAAGGGGAAAGAAGAGAGGACGGAGGGAGGCGAGAAAAAGAGGCAGGAGGGCAGGGAGGGCGGGGAGGAGGGAGGCGGCAGAGGGAGAAGCCAGGATGGAGACAGCCGTGGACCAGGTTGGGCAGGAACACCAGCCTCGGCCTGGAGTTGAATCGCAGCGCTGCCACCTGCACAAGTTACTCTTCCAACCTTAGCCTCGGCTTCCTCATCTGTAAAATGGGATGAAAAAGCCTACATACAGGGTTTCGGGAGAATTAACCGAGCGCACCTGTGTCAAGTTCAGTAAGTGTGCACGCCGGGGTATCTGGGGGAGGGGGCGGGGGGGGGGAAGGGGTTGGGGGTTGGTTTGCGTGCCTTTTTCAAAGAACACAGCTTCTCCGCTGCGTCCCGCGCCTGGCCTCCCTGGAAGGTCAAGGTCGGGCGCAAGCAGCCGCCCAGCCCCGAGCCAGCCCCGAGCCAGCCCCGGGCGGGCGCCGGCGTCCCCGCGGTTCCAGCCGCCAGGCGGCAGCGCGCAGCGGAGGCCCGGCCCCGCCACCAATGAACTTCCCACAAAGACAGTTTGCTTCACCCGGATCCCAATCCATAACCTTTACTGGTCTCTGTAGAGTCATTACGACCATTAGGCTGTGGACTCAGCACTGCTTTAGCTCTTAAGTTAATACAACCGAGACTTTTTTACTTTCCTATTGGGAAGGAACATGTGCAATTTTAGTGATTTCTTAGATCATTCCATAAGTAAATCAAATATTCTTTCAAGCCCAGTTATCAAAATTGTGTCCTTTGATACCACGTCTTCCATCAAACTGCAGTAATCCAGATCAACACATTTTAAACCTCTGCTATCTCCTAATATCATCCCTACTAGATAGAGTAATTAAATTTGTACTTTTTTTTTACAAGTCGTACTCAATAAATCTGAATAAATTAACAACGCATTACTAAGACTGCTACATTAAATTTGCATAGTGCATTTAATGAATATGCAGCTGCAAGTGAAAAGGTCTGCTACTGCGAACCTTCTACATTAGCATAACTACTTCCAGCATGTTTCTTAAATAATGCACTCATTTGCACATCACTGACTTGGCTAATTCTAACTTCAGTCAGGGTAGCCTTGTAATTAAGACTCTTGCTTTAATTTTTAATGAAGTTTATGTTACATCAATCCTGACAGTAATGAGGGGACATGGAAACAAAAAGGCTGCTAATAATTAAATTCACAAACCAGTTTGAGGGATAATAATTCCTGAGGAGAAATTACATGACTAATTATTAATTAAATATTCATACTATTGCACAGCCATCTCACTTAACTGCTCTTCTTGTTGGTAATAATATTGAGATGTGGACGCCTTTTGCCAACCATTCGGAGTTTAAGGTCTCTGGTTAATTTTAGTGCGCCATTAATCAATATGACACAAAAAATAAAATTGTTTTAATTGGTATCATTTTATTGTGTCTAAATATTACTACAGTTGGTTTAGTTTGTGGAGAATTAATCTAGTTAGTCGGTGCCTGTTTTATGGAAACATAAATCCAGTTTATATCCATAAACATCTAATGGCAGGACAACTTGACCTTTTTTTTCGTAACATTACTGTTTACAGATAATTACACCAACTCTTTAAAAGGTTATTTAATAGCTTTGCATTCATCACAGTAAAATGAAAAACATGCAATATTATTTAACTCCAGCCTGTTCTGAGGAGGTCTCTGAGACCCCCATTTACCCCCGCTGAAAAGTAAGCAATATTAATGTGTGGGTTTTTAGGAAATGTATGAGTGCTTTCTTTGAGTGTGCACAAACAGATTTACATGTTTGGGTCTGGATGTTTGAATGTCTAATTCATAACTGAGATGGGGTCTGCTAAGGAAGAAGATATTTCCCATATGTACAACTTTCCATCGCAGGAGAACACGAGGATGGAGGTTTGCTGATCCTGGATGTCAGAAATGGCAGCAGTTTCCCTACAAAACCCAGTAAACAAACATTACAAAACCAGAGAAATTGCTATGATGAAGCCTAATGGGCTGCAATATTTATTGAAGACATGCTTATTTTTTTCCTTCCATTTTCTAAATGGTATTTAGGTGTCTGCATTAACAACAAAGAAGTCCCCATCCGTGGGCAAGTTTAGCAAGGATGAGAAAAGATTTACAATATTTAAATGGATAACATTAATCATTAGATTAAAACAGATCATGGCATTTGTTTCAAGCTCTGATAGATTCCGGACAAGATGCTTCATGGAGACCATTATGCATATTATAAAATTAAATAGACACAGAAAAGGGACCTTTATATCCTGCAGGGGCATTTGGAAATTCTGAGCCAGGGCAAACATTTCATTTCATTTTTCTAATAATTCAAACTAGTTGATTCATCAAAGTGAAACAAGTCTATGACCATAAACCATGGGGCAAGGATTCCCCTCAGCTACTCTTGTCACTTTACTACAAACTGACAGGTTTGTAGGGCATTATTACTGGGCCTGATGTGTATCAATCGCTCCCTTTTACTAAATCTTAAAAATCTTTTTAACTTTTTTTTTAATCTGCTCTCTTAAACCAACACCTGAAGGCAATTTGAAAAGACCACTCACCATGAAATAGTTTACTGGCGCGGGTCAGCGTAAAGATGTCACAGCAAGTCCTGGGTCCCTGGTCCTGCTTTTTGGCTCCTTCATTTGAGGAAAGCCTTCTATGTAAGAAACCCTACTTGAGTGGCAGAAAGTCCTCCAAACTGGGTGAAGATCACAGAAGTGACTAGGCTTGCTGGCAAAACTCTGGGGTACTTGTTGGGGAAGAACCTGCAGAGTCCTGCCTCTTTCTCCTTTCATTGCTAAGCCCATAATGTACCTATCTCCCAGGTGTGGTAGGTTGAAGAAACCATCCAGCATTAAAGAGACCAGCTGACCAGAAGGACCTTATCATCTCCTTACAGGGAAGGAGCCAGAATGCCAGAAAAGGTTAGGACTTGGAAGCCAGACACCCCTAGATTCTAATCTCCGTAGGCCTTAGCGAATAGCTTTATAACCTCACCTAGCCAAATCATTGTTTTCTTTTCTGAATGGGGATGATCATGTCCCCTTGACATGTTTTTGGGAGAATTAGTCACACATACAAGTGCTTAGCACTGTGCCAGGCTCATGAAAGACTGCACAAAATGCCAGTGATCATTATCATTGTTATTTCTTCCAAGCAAGATTGTCAGATTTTATCATTATTTGGAATAATTTGTCTCATGTCTATCAAGACTCAGTTGGTTGTGGGAAGAGGGAAGAGGTAGTCTATGTTAAAAAAAGTCTCCCTACCTAAAGGTCCATTTTGTGATGGAATTCCAGAAAAAAAAGGAGCACACTGTCTCAGAAAATATTTAATGAGCATCATCAGATACCTGTCTTAAAAACCAAGTGCCTGAAGGATAAAGCCTTTTCTCCCACTTTTTTTCATGCTTCTATAATAAATGTCCAAGAAAGGACCACACAGATGTTTACCTGTAGCCATACCAGGTATAGTAGCTGGAGAAAAATTTCTGGTGTCTGGCTCTCTCTGGTCCTTTTCCAGGAAGGCATGGAATGGAGAAACCTCAGATTCTGAGTTAGATAAATCCTAGCTCCTTCCCTTTACTAGCCAGGTGATCTGGCTAACTTGGCTGGCCTTTCCAAGCCTTGAGTGTAACATGAGGAGAGCACCAGGTACCCCTCAGGATGATGTTGATGGTTAAGTAATGTATGTATGAAAAAGCTCAGGTGCACAGTAACTGTTCATACGATCCCTTTTCCTTATCCCAGAATTAAGCCAAAAATTTCCTTATGGGGCATGAAGTCTCATTGCTGAAGGAGGTTTATATATGAATTTTAAAGTTCTTGAGTCTGGTTCTGTAATATGACATTTACCATGGGCTTCCCCCCCCCCCCGCCTTGATCAATCATCCCTTGATCTTAGAGGTCCATTTCTGCAGTCCAACAGTTGGCCTAAATTGTTATGAAGATTAAAGAGTTTTTATTTGGGGGCACCGGGGTGGCTCAGTCTGTTGAACATCTGATTCTTGATTTTGGCTCAGGTCATGATCCCAGGGATGGAGTCCCATACTGGGCTCTGTGCTCAGCTGGGAGTCTGCTCTCTCCCTCTCCTTTTGCCCCTCCCCTCACTTGTGTAGGCTCTCTGTCTCTCTAAAGTCAATCTATCAATCAATCAATCTTTAAAAAAAAAGAGTTTATATTTGAGAAACAACAGTGTCTGGTATATAGTGAGTATAAATAAATAAACATTTTGAAACCATGCTCTAACAGTGTAACCCCTAAAAACCTATCCATTCTCATTTGTACCCTTTCCACCTGCTCAATACACTTCATTATCACTAAATGGCAGATGCATGCAATTTCCTACCTCTATGCCTTTGTAAGTGCTGTTTGCTTTGCTTTAATGACTTTCTGTTTCTACTTGACCACCTATCAAACTCTTATTCATACCTCAAAACCTAGCTAAACACTTACTTCTTCCACAAAGGCTTCCCTCGTAGCTCCTTCTCTCTTGTCACTTCTCTATGTGCCCACACTTCTGTTATACTTTGCACACCATACTACAGATAACCTGTTTGCACTTCTCCTACCGGAGAAGGACTGTGCATGATCTTTGTACCTCCAGTTCCTAGTACACTACAAGGCACATGTTGGCACTCCTCAGATTATTCGTTGAATCACATTGAATTTATGTGACAAACAGCTATTCCATGATAATATTTATAAACCTTCAATACACTTTTCACAATAATGGAGTATTTAGTGAACAAAGCTTTTTTTTTTTTTCCTGTTCTTTTTCTTTTTTTTAAATTAATAGGTGGAAAGTCCATGCTAAGATGAGAATAGATGAGAGTAGAAATAGGGATGGGAAAAGGTGGGGAGGAAAGTGATTGCTCAGTTACAAATGGCAATTTCCTACAGGATAGGATAAATTCAGAATGAACTATTCATTGGCTTTATCAATGGTTATTTGGTAACAAATATAAAATTCCTGTCTGAATTTTAATTAAAAGAACCACTAAGTATCCCAAGTCAGTTGGCACATGTGTATAATTTTTTGTTCACAGTTATAAAATTGTCTGTCATGATGTTGAGAATTGCCTGAACCCAAAAGGCTATAATGCAGCCTATAATGTTGACATCCTTCCTCCTTCAACACATTTACATGTGGTATTATTTCAGCTTGGTTCACCTCTCCTTGATTTGTCTGTCTCCCTGTAAAGCCTTGTTGAAATTCACACCTTTTATGAAATTTACTGATTTAAATCATTTATATATAACCTACTTCTATCTCCGCCGCCCCCCCCACAAAGATTCCTACTCTGCATCCTCTCTCTGATCAATCCTGTCCACCCAGTGCTGTCCTCCTTCCTTTACTCACTATAACAGAAGTATTTGCTCCTTTTATTTTATAATTTTGGTAATACCATTGTAATGATTGTATGATGTATGGACTATCATAGTTTACTTAAATATCCTGTCATTGGTTGAACAGTTGGGTTGTTCTAATTCTTCACTGTTAGGAATGGTACTATAATAAAAAATTTTGGAGCATGAAACCTTTTTAAACTTTTACTATTTTTTCCCTTAGAATAGAGTCCAAATAGTAGAGATTTTGATATTTTATTTCCCTGGGAAAAAAAGCTTTATCTTCCATTAAAACTCAAGCATCTCACACACATTCCTGAATGTATTAGATTTTCTTATCATGAGGGGTGAGTGATAGAAACAGTATCTTCTTAAAGGGTATTTTCTCTACTTTTCCCTTCTTTGTCTCCCTTATCTTATTTTCCCTCAGAATCTACTTAGAAATCAAACCAGAAACACCAAAGTACAAACCTTAGGAGAACAATGCCAGTGCTGCTGCTTCAGCACTATAGTTCCTGGTGAGTCAATTTGCATCTTTACCAGATCCTCTCTTGTGGTAAAACTGTCTCAAGATCCCATCCAGTGCAAAAAGATCTTTGAATCCCTAAACCTCCACTTACTCTGCTTAGACCCAGCGCCCCTTCAGGTGCACGCCTGCCTCTCTGCTTTCATAATCAGCAATTGAAAAGGTTCAATCCCTTGTAACTGAGTAAGTAAGTAAATAACCAAGTAAATATGGGTAAGTGCTTCATTATACGCAAGTTTCTTTTCTCCTTATCCCACCTGGAGATATAAATTAAGGTTCCATAAGATTTTCTGGAAAGTTGACAATGCCTACTTTTATAGGACATGGCATCTCCTTTTATTTTGCAAATGTACTCCCTATACCCCTAAAAGTTTAGGATTAAATTCTCAGGATGCTTCTTCTGCCTATGGCAGTCTTAGTTGTTCAGGGCCAGAGGAATCAGTCCCCTTTCCCATTTTGCACCTCATAACCATAAAAATAATTCCCAATTGCCTCATATTTTATAATTTGAAAAGCACTTCTACATGTTATACCACTTACTCTTCCACAAATCTATGAGTGCCCATCCTTACCCTATAAAGGAGGAAACAAATTTTAGAGTTACCTGCCTAAGACGTGACAGCCAGACCCCTCAAACTTGGATCCAATGACTGCAGATTCAGTGTTCTGTTGCTGGCATACAGCTACCTGGAAAGCAACCAAATACACTAAATGAACCAGATAAACCTGCATTTATAAACATCAGAAATCTTAAGAAGATATTTTAATTTGGAGAAATCTATGGTTCTTTCCAAGATCAATTTAAAAGCAGCCTCACTATACTCTGTTAAACACGAACCTATATAATAAGAAAGATAATAACATACAGAATTTAACTTTAAAATACCTATTGAGAATTCACTATGTCCTACCACTGTTAAACACATTATATATGAATTATTATCTCAATCAGTCCTTATATAACAGCTCTTTGAGGAAGGAGCCAGTACTCTTCCTATTTTACAGATAAGCAAACCGATTTGGAGAGGTTAGTAATTTGCCTGAGTCACACAGCAGACATGGCGGAGGCAGGATTTATACCTGCTGGGGTTCATAGACATGGTTACACATTGCCTCTCCCAATCTCTCATGATGGAAAATCAGATCTCGGGATCAAATGCCTAACTTGAATATTCTCTGATTAAGGTTGTGGATGGGTTGGGAGATGGGTTTAGGTACCACATTGCTCCCATCAGGTACCTGGCTCCTTTCTCACTATTCCTACCAGGTCTCTTCAACACCAACAGAGACAGGATAGGTGCCTGGAACCTCCAGGACAAGCCATTTTACTAGTTTTGACCAGCTCTGATGGTTGAAAATGTCTCTTGCTCATATTGGGCTAAACCTTGGCTCCTGCTGGCTTCCACCCATGGATTCTATTTTAGCTTTGAGGCTCCAGAGAGAAAATCTAATATTTCATGTAAGCATAGTACACCCTTTGAGTCTGCTCTTCTTCAGAATAAAAAACTACAGTTCCTTCAGCTATTTCTCCAATGACTTGATTTCAACCTATTCTGATGAACACATGTGTTTTAAACTAAACATGATTCTTTAGATGTGGTCAGCCCAGAGAAGAACAGTATTATGTCCTCCCCTCTTCTAAATACTCTAAATCTGCCAAACATACCGACTAGCTTCCTTGTCCCCATTCTGCTAGGTCATACTGAGTTCACAGACTACACAAACCCTTATACTCATGTCACACGAGACACTAATGAGTTATATATCCCTAGTGCTTGTGCATATGTCTTCTCCGGATCACATGCAAACATAAACTCTCACTTTCCCTGTTTTACTTTATCTTGTGTTGAAGTAGGTTTGGCTCATGAATCCGTAAGCTGCTAAGATTCTCAGACAGTTTCATTCAGGTCATTGTAGAGAAATCTAATTCAGCCTTTGTAATAGCCACATCATGGTCTCTAGAATTAATGAGTCACAGTTTATTTAGTATCCCCTTACAGACAGGAATAAAGACATTTGTCTTGTTTCTCATTTGTTTGGCCTCTGTAAGCAATGTTACAAAAAATGTACTTGTGTATATATCCTCACATATTGGTGTTTTATTTTGAAAAAATAAAGTCAAAAGCAACAGTGCTAGGCCAGAGGGTATATATGCAGTTATAGAAACAAATTAAGAAAAAAGTAGGAGAGTAAGAGAAGTCTTTGAATTTTCACATAATGTACATGCATTGCTTTGATAAGCTGGAAAAAGAGGTTTAAAAAAAACAGTGAAAAATTCTTAAATCTTTTTGTTAATAAGCCTGCCTCAATAATTGTTTCTTTCTCTGCACTCCTGAAGTATTTACTATTTGCAACACTCACTATTTGTTCCACTCCTGAGGTAATCACAAAGGACATGACCACCAACCCTTCTATTGTAATAATGAGCTGTCATTCAAGACTTTCATTGCCATCAGCATCTTCAAGACCAAAGAACTCAGGCTTGGAGTCAAACCCACCAGAGCTCAAATTCCAGCCATTTACCCATGTACCAAGTGCGTGGCCTTGAGGCATTACTTAGAAGCTCTACGTTTCAGCTTCTTCATCTGTAAAATGGGTATAATGGTTTACTTACCAGTTTTCAGAATTAATAACATGTATGTAAAGCCCCTGGAAGAATACTTGGCACATACTACTACTGGTTGGTTAATAATTGCACGTACTACCACTACAGATAGTCAGAGGTAGCATTAATTGAATGCCTGTGTGCTAGGTACTTTGCAAAGCACCTTGCATGAATTATCTTAAACTTAAAGCTGTAACTCACACAGGTAGCCACTCAATTAATTTCAGAATATGGTAGGTAGTGTTATGACCTCTATTTTATAGATGAGAAAAGAGAATCAGAGAGGTAAAGTAAGTACTCTAAGGTCACACAGCTAGTAAGTTAGAATAGGGACTGGAACCCAGTGTGACTATAAAGCCTTCACTGAGTGAATAGCAATGATCATAATTACTACTAATCTTGTTGATTGCCTTAATTCAGCCATGAGACGTAATGAAACCTCAGGGTGTCCACTTGAAGAATGAGTGAGCAAAGGGCCCAGCCCCATTTTAGGCTGTAACCAGCACCCACATCCCAACAGGCTAGAATAGCCTAGGTAAGCATCATACCCCTCCTCCGGCTAGCCACAGAGTGGAGGGGGAGGGGGCCAGAGCCTGACTGTGAACATCTCTGACATGCCAGAAGGTGGCAGTGTGGTGGTGCCTGGAGCGTCCTGACTGACCAGAAGCACACTGGAGCCACTAGCTGGGGTCAGTAAGATGGCTCAGTCACAGAGGAGAGGGGTTTGGGAAGGTTTACTGTGTTCATGAGGGGACTGCAGTCCTCTGGGCTTAGAGTTCAAATCAGAAACAGAGCGATAGCTCAGTGGTGATGACACGGTCATGGCGATGGGTCATAGAGGGACCATAGGTCTGGGGCCACAGTGCCTTAGGGGCTCACCCCACAGAGTCACAGCCTGAGGGGCCCAATATCCCCGCCAAGAGATTTGGTATAGCTAAGCCAATAGCTCCTGGGCATCCACATCTACTACCAAGGGAAATTGGGAATGGAAAGAACCTGTATTCATTTGGTGGATTCAAAGTCTACATCGACCTTAGCCAGGATTCCAGGGAATATACTGACATCTCAAACTTCGGTTTCCATACCCTGTGTTTTGTGTTCTAGCAGAAGATTCTGTCTCTTAAAATCTTCCTCCTGATTCAAAAGAATGTCTCGATTTAAAGTTAAAACCAAACGACATGTCACATATTGCAGGTGAACAGCAAGGACAAGTCTTTTAGGTCTACTTTTCTATGGCCGCTTTGTGTGTCTCTCTGCACCAATTCCTGTACTTTCCTGATCTCTCACTCGCTCAGTCTCACTCTCTCCCTCTTTGCTCTTACAGTTCAGAAAACTGCAGTATGTGAACCTCAGTGCGTGTATCTCTGTAAAGCAACCACTTATATAACTCTTCCAACCATTATCTAAAAATGTCACTGCACTGTGTTGGTGATTTTTTTAGGCTTATGTTTACACTCGGCACTTCAAACGTATCACAGTAAGCCTGTTGAAACTTCTAATGTAAAAGCTCAGAAATTCTAATAAGTACTAGACTACACTCACAAATAAAAACATTCTTCTGAATTCTCTGCTGAAGGATTTGGGGAAAAGAATTAGAACAACAGAGATACTATTGCTCCAATTAAACCAATTTCTGCTCTTTCCAAGGGTCTTCATTAAATGAGAGGGAATAAGTACCAGGTTAGGTGCCAGAGACATGAGCAGAAGTCCTTGTCTGGCCACTTGCTGGCTGTGTGAGTTGGGGTAACTTGGCTGATCTTTCAGAGCCTCCTCTAAAAGGGGGATATCTGGAACTTCAAGCAGTCATCCGGAGGACTGAATGCAAGGACTATTTTGAAAGCAGCAAAGCTGCCTTAGGCCTCCCAACTGAGAGCCTTCTCTTTCTTGTCCTTTGATGGTAATTATGCTTTGATTAGCTTTCAAGATATGGACCTTTGTTACCCCTTTTGAATGGGCCTCTTGGTAGAAGGAGACTCAAAACTAGGACTCTTTCGTGCCTCCACCACTCACTGAGTTGTCTTGGGAAAGCCATCTTTATCTCTGCATCTCCATTTTCTTATCTCAGAGATATGGGGTTTGAGCAGCTGATCATAAATGTCTCTTCTCAGTCTGCGATTTGGGGTTTAACCTTTGAATTTGGTAGCACCCCTTTGTGAATTAGCTGAACCTATGACGAGACAACAGCACTTCTTTTTCTGTACTGGCAGATAATCTAGCTGGTGGGTTCTGATTCTTATGTGTTTTTCTTCCTGCTTTGATCCATGCTTTCCAAAGTATGATCTCATTTCATTCTCATAAGAATCTGGTGAGTTTGGTTAGGCAGGTATTACTGTCTGGCATCATTTTGCAGATGGTTAAAATGAAGTCTCTGGGGGAATGGAGAGATCCGCCTAGATCACTAGGTACTTTGAGAAGTTCTCTGGACTCTGGGAGACCACTGATTGTGCAGGGAACTGGTGGGCCCAGAGAGCCACCTGTCACCACTGCACTGCATCCACATTTGTCAGAGCCACTGTCATCTCTTGCCAGGGGTATTATAATTTATAATAGCTGCATAACCAGACTCCCTACTTGCACCCTTCCCCACAAACCGTTGCTTCTGAACTGCGGGCCAGAGTGCTGCTCTTAAGCATTCATCATTCTTTTATTTCCTCCAGGCCTCTGCTCAAATACCACCGAATCAGAAAAGCCTTTCCTGAACACCTGTAAAAAGGTATGTTCCTGATAACCTGTACCTTCTAGGATTTTTTCCGCATAGTACTTATGACCTGCCAGTATATATCATCTACTTTTAAAATGCTTACTGTTTATTGTCTCTTTCTTCTTCTAGAATGTATGCTCTCTGAGGGCAGGGATGTTGGGTGACATGTTGCAAGTGCTTAGAACTGTTCTGGTACACAGTAAGTGCAGGATAAATATTTGTTGAACAGATGAATGAACCAAAACAGGGCTTGAGAAATACCGCCTGAGAAATGTTGAAGAACAAGTGAAAATAATCCATTTGCCAAGCTAAGTAAAGGAACTGGCTATCAGAAAACAGGCGGTTAGCAGAGCCCCAGGGTGGGGCTTTACTCATTCCCCAAAGTTTGCCTGGGTTTACTCAGTGGGAGGAATTCATGTGTAGATTGCTGAACCCTGTCAAATTAAGACAAGATTGTATTCAATATGGATGAGGCTCAGAACAGTTCTACGTATTATCATATGCATGTATCTCTGTACTTCTGCCCATGCTTATCCCTCAACCTTCAATGCCCCTCCCCTCTTCATCCGCAGCCCCCAGCCCAGGGAACTCCTGATCAGCCTTTAAAGCTACTTCTAACCTGGATTTTCCTGACCCTCAAGCTGAATTTGCTGGTTCCCTATCTGTACTCACTACCTTGTGTCATATTGGTCTATAATATTCTTTATTCTTCCTTGATAAAGTATGACTGCTAGGATCACACTTTCAGTGCCATAACCAGGACAGGCCCGGCAAACCAGGACAACTGGTCACCCTAAGTGTGAGCACCCTAAGGAATCCTGTATTGCTTTTTTTTTTTTTTTTTTTTTTTTGTCTTTCCAGAGTCTAAATGAGATCTGGAGCATCGAAGTAGAAAGCTTGTAGATGGACATTCCTGTTTTTAGGGGCTAGGCAGAGTTCTCTTTGAGCCTCTTGAAGATGATCTCTACAGCTCAGAACAAAGTGAGAAATATCAGTATGAACAAATGCTACGAGAAACAGAAGTTCTTTTCATGCTTACCCAGCAGGCTGGTAACCTGAAGGACACAGCCTTCAAAATGCAAACCAGATACACAGGTGGTTCTCAGTCTTTAGGATCTTGCTGCCTAAAGTGTGGGATGTGGTCCACAAGCAGCAGCACATCTTAAGCCTTGTTAGAAATGCAGAATTTTAGGCCTTCCCCTAAACCCACTGAATCAGAATCTATGTCTTCTGAAGATCCCCAGCTGATTCATATACACAGTAAAGGTTGAGAAGCACTACTTCATGGCAGATCAGAAATGCCTGAGGATCAATGTCAACATAGACTTCACCAGCCTAACGCCTGCACATTTTGATTTGGTAGGAATTTTCATACCTAGCAAAGATCGAGAACTGCTAGAAGTGTCTTTATCCCATTTCCTATGTTTCTCAGAATACCATACTTGGATCACCTGCATCTGGTATTTGCAGAAAATACAGATTTCTGAGTAATACCTGAGAATATGGAATCAGAATCTTGGTTAGGCCCTGAAATCATAGTTTCAATAAATTTCCCAGGGGAATCTTATGTATACCAAAGTTTCTGAACCTCTGCCCTAGGAAAAGAAATGGTGGAGAATGAACAAAGGTGCTCCTATTTTTTTGTTTTGTCTTTTTTAACCTGTCTTCAGTTCCTTCACTAAAGACAAAACTGACATTTTGTAATATTACTCTTTTGAAGAATCATTCTCTTCTATTTTTAGTGCATGTGGCTTAGATATGAGTGGCTCTTCTAGAAGTAGGCACATTCACTGAGCCTGATTGGCGAGATGACTTCCTCCTGCCCACCGTGATTGCTTCAAGGTTGGGCACATGACTCAAAATTAGTCCATTTCTAGAACTACTGGGGAAGAGGCAGTCTTCTCCTGGCTTCCTAAGCTGTTGCATGTGAGTCTTGGGCTGCTGGCAGTCTTGGCTAATGTTTGTGGAAGCCTGCCAACACAGAAGAAAGCTGAGGCAGATGGAGGTCCGGAGAGGTAGCAACGTGGAACACCTGCCCATCACAGAGCCCTGAGAACCTACCTCGTTAATTCAGAGCTGACCAGAGCACATCTTGATTTTAGGTATTAAATGAAAAATGGATTCTGTCGCCAAATAGATTGTGAAATAGCACACTAAACAAATTTCCACAGAATTCACTTCTAAGGACTTCTTAGATTCTTTAACATGACAAAGCACACTGTGAGTTTCTAAGGTGTGTTTTACAAACATGGATTTAAAAAATCATACAGCATCTTATGGTACAGTGTCTCTGGAAAAAAGCACAGGTTAATGGTTTACAAAATGTTCTTACACGTATTTTATTTAATCCTTCCAATGTTTTTGGAGGGTATCACTGTTGGTATAGGTGATGAAAATTAAGGTCAGAGATTTTAGGTGGATTGCCCAAGGCTGCCAGCACACACCATCCTGCCCCCATCCCCTACCATGGCTGACCTCGCCCCACAGGGCTCAACCACAGAGTGCGATGGTGGGGGTGAGGCAACCCCCCCCCCCCCATTGCCTGAACTGTGGTCTTTCCAGTGTTCTCTGCTACCTGAGGTGGCATTTCCTGGAATAAAGATGAGCCAAGGAGAGTTGGTTGGTCTGTGTAGATATAGCAAGATTACAGCAAATTATACATATGTTAATAGATGCAAACGTAATACAAATAAACTCCTGGCCTTTCTTTTTCAGGTGGCTCTTCAGAAAATCTTTGCAGAGACCATTACCCTAGGAAATCAGAAGCCAGAAAGGAAGTTGCTACAGGAAAAATAAAAGGAAGTCCTAGCTTGTCTTTCCAATTTAAATCAAGGTTCCCATGAGATTAAAAAAGGGCAGTGTACAGGCTTGGAGCATCTCTTCTAGCTGGATAACATTAATCCTGCTGATGCTGTGCCAGTACAATCATACAGTCCAAGGGATTAGTTTTAAGGATTAAATTTTGGAACTTTTATCCAAATCAAACTCAAGAATGCCCCCCAGATTGATCATGTGCCGGGTCAAAATCCATCTTTCTATCAATGCTTAAAAGATCCCAAATGACAGGGATCCCTGGGTGGCGCAGCGGTTTGGCGCCTGCCTTTGGCCCAGGGCGTGGTCCTGGAGACCCGGGATCGAATCCCACGTCAGGCTCCCGGTGCATGGAGCCTGCTTCTCCCTCTGCCTGTGTCTCTGCCTCTCTCTCTCTCTCTCCTCTGTGACTATCGTGAATAAATAAATAAAATCTTTAAAAAAAAAAAAAAAAAAAGATCCCAAATGACAAAACGAGAAAGTAAAATGGGGTCTTCTGATTTAAAACCCACAGTCTTTTCACTACTCCATATGAGAAGGATTTAACAGGAAAGGATAAGGTTGAAATACCAGCTTCACTGAGATTTAGCTGTGTGGCCTTGGGCAAGACACACAACCTCTCTGGACCAGTTTAATCAGCCATTGAACGGAGGAAATAATGTCTGTTTGATAGCAGCACTGTGGGCATACATGACACAAGTTATGTGAAACTGCAGTTTGAAAATCATGGCATGGCAATGTTCTTTTTTTTAAATTTTTTATTTATTTATGATAGTCACACACACAGAGAGAGAGAGAGAGAGAGAGAGAGGCAGAGATATAGGCAGAGGGAGAAGCAGGCTCCATGCACCGGGAGCCTGACGTGGGACTTGATCCCAGGTCCCCAGGATCACGCCCTGGGCCAAAGGCAGGCGCTAAACCGCTGCGCCACCCAGGGATCCCCATGGCAATGTTCTTTATTTATACCTCTACTACCGTTCTACAACTAATAATAAGGTCATAACAGAAATAAATATGAGAGTATTAGAATTGGAAAGATGAAGATACAATAAAATTGAGACTCTTCCCCCTTGACATTGTCCCTCATCCAGGTGTTAGAAACACAAACATACTTGTCTCTATTATCTATGACTTGATTTAGGAAAATGATGGCAGACACCGGTCAAAGTTGCTCCTCATTGACAAAATGAGCTCACACCTATGTTGTTTCATTAATTCCACGAGATTTCCAAGTACACTCTCTGTATCAGGCCCTGTGCTGAGAACTAGTGAAGCCTTTTGGTCATCACCCACGCCCACATGAAGAGGACCAGGTGAGGCAAGTCTCTGCCAGGCAATGGCATTCCGCACACAGGCGCTTGCCTGCCTTCCTAAGCCCCATGCAGAATCACACAGTAACACAATTTCTTCAAAGAGAGTCCTTTTGGGGGGGATCCCTGGGTGGCTCAGTGGTTTAGTGCCTGCCTCCAGCTCAGGACATGATCCTGGAGTCCTGGGATCGAGTCCCACATCAGGCTCCCTGCATGGAGCCTGCTTCTCCCTCTGCCTGTGTCTCTGCCCGCCCCCGACTCTGTGTCTCTCATGAATAAATAATAAAATAAAATCTTAAAAAAAAAAGAGTCCTTTTTTTACATGGTATCCATTAGGGGGACAGTCCTGGTTTAAAATCTTTTCCCTCATTTTCTGACCATGGGCTACGTTTTATTTTGCGTTTTTTTTTTAATTAAAAAAAATGTTATGCCGAGAATATAGTTATCATAATTCTTGGCACTTTGAGATTTCTTATCTTTTTACAAATTTAATTTGGCATTCAGCATCTGCCTTTTGGCTCTCAGAACCAAGGTACAGGCAGAGGCTCCAAGATGAACTTGGCAATTTAGTTCAACCAACACTTATCGAGTGCCCTTGAATGGGAGGCCCCACAATCTTCACCACATAGGTCAGCAACTGAGGCCAGCCATGCCAAGGGCAGTCAGACAGATGCTCTGAGCTCGGCCAGCCAGGGAGTCTTCTTTGATGGAGATAACATGTAACCTAAAGGAAAACTTCAGCCCTTGTCATTACAGGTCTTTCTTTTCTGCTAGGTCGTGCACGCTGAGGAACACAGAAATCTTTTTTATTTTAATTGTGAAACATTCCAGTTAAAAAACATCCTCGTGGCTGGCATGTTTAATTGAGCTCCTGAGAGGTTGCGTCGGTGAGACTTCGGATGAATCGCCCGCAGTCCCATTGGTCTCACCAAGAACCCATTGATGTTTCATAAATCCAAGTCGGTACAAATCTAATTGAGTTACCATGCTGAATTAGCTCACATCTAAATGGCATTCATGTCTACAAATGGAATAATTAGAGTCTAGAAAATGGGATATATCAAGTGGCATCCCAAGTGACAACAGAGAGGCATTTGTATTCATTCAATCAACTGCTTAAAAAAAAAAAGCTGCTGTTAAGACTTGACTTGGGCTGGATGATTAGATGTGGTGTATGGGCGCTTTGTTTCTCTTATTTTTTTTTTATATTTATATTTATTTGCAAGAGGACCCTCTACTCATTCTTCAGATATGTGAAAAAAGAAATGTCAGGCCTGAAGTTATTTTTGACCACCTAGTTTAAAAAAGAAAACAAGAAAAGGGAGAGAGGGATAGTCCCATTTTAGCTTACAGATCTGTTTGTTTTCCACAATTGGGAATAGCATCTTTATTTCATTCCTTTTGAGCTGTATTTTTTTTCTTCTGCATTTGCGTCTAAGTACCCTGGTCAAGATGAATTCACATGGGGTTGCGGGGGGGGGGGGGCGGTGGTGGCGGGCAGGTGGATCCTGATGTGAATGCCAGGCCATCCTCTATTTGAAAAGCGCTGAAGTACCTAATCATAAAAAATAAAGTTCACGTCTTGTCCAGAAAGAATCTCATTAAATGGTTTTATTTCCAAGTTATTTTAGTTGTGAAATTTTAGGATATTTGAATTTAATGCTTCTTTGACTAATAGTTCAACTCAGCAAATATTACAAACAGGAAGAAGGCATTTTGACTATGCAGGCTAATAGTCTCCTTCTAATTCACACTGTAGTCTTCAATCTCATTTACATGCTTAGTTTATTTATTACCCCAATTAAGTTTTGCAAATAGTTTGCAATGAGGTCCCCATGACCTCATAACTCACAATTACTCTTGGGATCTCCTGCCCACTTTGGCACGTTTTGAATAATACTGCAATATCTTCCAGGAAAGGATTGTACTTAGAAAGTGATAGATGGTGATTGAGAGCATCTTGTCCATAAAAGACCGGATCTGAGATGTGTCTTTGGTCTGTTAACTGGTGTATAGTTCACAAACCTAAGCATTTGGAACGTTGGGATATCAGTGCCCCCTGTGGCCATCATTTTTCTCATCTTAACCACTGACAATATCCATTGCCTCTTTTATCAAGGGTGGGATGCTTCAGTGTTAGAAATCCACGCCTGCTGTAAGGTCAGCCCTTGTGGCACACATGTAGTACATGGTATTCTCTGATGGGGGCCAGAAGGATTTATCTCCCTAACTCAATTTTCACTCTCCCAATTTATGCTGTCCATTAAAAATCTGAACTGGTGAAATCCAAATTAAGTCTCTAGTATAGTTCATAGTATTATTATATCAATGTTAATTTCTTAGTTTTGACAAAGGTACCATGGTTATATAAGACATTAGATTAGGAAAAGCTGGGGTGCCTGGGTGGCTCAGTCAGTTGGGCATCCAACTCTTGGTTTTGGCTCAGGTCATGATCTCGTGGATATGGATCAAGCCCCATGTCAGGCTCTGTGCTTAAGTGTGGAGTCTGCTTCAGATTCTCTCTCTCATTCAAATAAATAAAAAAAATCTAAAAAAAAAAAAAAAAAAAAGATTAGGGGACAGCCCCAGGGAGGCAGCGGTTTATTGCCACCTGCAGCCCGGGGTGTGATCCTGGAGACCCGGGATCGAGTCCCACATTGGGCTCCCTGCATGGAGCCTGCTTCTTCCTCTGCCTGTGTCTCTGCCTCTCTCTCTCTCTCTCTCTCTCTCTGTCTCTGTCTCTATGAATAAATAAAATCTTTAAAAAAATTAGGAAAAGCTGAGTGAGGGGTATCTAAGAACCCTCTGTACTATCATTGCAACTTTTTTACGTATATAAAATTCAAAATAAAGGTTAGAAAAATCTTTCTATCTACAATCCTCAAAACTAGAACTATCTTTATGAGTTCTATTAAAGTCCACTCAAGATCAGACCAACCTATGACTGGAATGTGTCAGGAGGAGAGATTTGTAGAGGGAGGAGGAAAGGGAAGGGAACCTGGTCTCAAGTCCTGGCTCTGGCGTTCACCAGCTAGGGACCTTGGATAAGTCTCTTGATCTCGCTGTACTCTAATTTCCTCATCTGACTGAAGATATCACCCATAATGCCTCCATTATGGCTCAGAAAGGAACAAATGTGAAAAAAAAATGACTCTGCTTTAGGAAGCTAAAAAGCTGTAGATTGTAATTAACACCTCTGATGGAGGCGAGTGTCAAGGGCAAACTGGCATATGAACAATACCTTAAGATGTTATAGAAATTACTAAAAGAGTCTTTGGAGCTCATTAGACCAATCTACTTTTACAGATGAGAATCCCAAAGTGCAGAAAGTGACTTGTCCAAGGGTGATAGTCAGAAATAGAATTCATACTCCTAATTCCCTGGCCAGTGCTCTTTCCACCGGGATGTGATATTTCTCAATGTGTTCAGGACTGGCCCTTGCCAAAGGTCAAGCAAAATGATCTGCTGGATGTCTCCTTTCCAGTTTTGATTGGAAAAACATTCCTCCCCTTCTAATATTTTATTATTGTGTAAGCACAATGAATTTCCAAACCAAAGGGCTTTCCTGTGAAGGATGGTCTAGTTATCAATGCAGAGAAAATTTGTTAAAATAAAAGCAATCAGAGTAACTGCACAGAAATGGAAGTTCAATCAGCCTGATGATACCAAGCAGCATAGAACCTATCCTACAACTGAGATTAAACACCCTGAAATCTAAGCTTGTTTAAAACCAGAAACCCTTCCCAGTTTCTCCATTTGCCCCACAGCATCACTTCCCCACAGTTCTCCAGGTCATTTTTCTCTTTCAGGAGTCTTTTTTTTTTCTTTTTCTGTCACTATCTTAAGTTAATATCTTATCTAGGATCCTCTTGGGAGTAGAATGTAAGTCTGACTCATCTTCATAAACTCCCCAGCACCTCACGGGATGCCTGATGCCTCTTACCCATCAGGTGTTCAAAACTGTTGCACGAATGTGTCTATACAAAACCTCTTGTGAAACCTTTCAAAAGCTCACATCAGGCTTCCCTGAGGTCCCAAGGAAAGGATTTCACACTTGAAATCATGCAACATTAAAAGACAAATTAAGCTACTTCACTGCAAGATGAGCTAATGGATAGACTATCCTGAAGAAATCAGATCTCAAAACAATCCTCCGAAAAGAATCTCCTCAGCTGCCAGGTTATAGGAGACCACACTCTCAATATTAAATGTTTTCACTGTAGATTACTAGAAATTTCATTAGCATATTTGCATTCTAATCTGTGGATCTATTTATCACCATACTGTGATTTACCTTGTGCTACTTCCCTTATTTGTGTTAACATCTCATATTGGTAATTCAGTCCATGAATGTGTACTTTTTGAAATAATCAAATAATGATATGCAAATCAGCTTAACATTTTGAATGCCATACCCGGCAAAGGTGCAGAGATATGGAAAAGTAACTTGGTTAAAATGTTAAGTAGGCTTTCTTAATTCCGAATGTTGGCAACGCACTTGAGGAGTTTGCATCTGTCCAAAATAAGTGCATCCTTCACCTGACCTCTGCAGCAAAGAACTGACATGGGAACAGCAGTTCACTCTACTCAGATTTTCAAGAGAAAGTTTTCTCAGGATCTATGAACCAACAAAGGAAAGCTTCAGGGAAGTGGCTGACAATAATTGAGAGAATTGGGGATCCCTGGGTGGTGCAGCGGTTTGGCGCCTGCCTTTGGCCCAGGGCGTGATCCTGGAGACCTGGGATCGAATCCCACGTCGGGTGCATGGAGCCTGCTTCTCCCTCTGCCTGTGTCTCTGCCTCTCTCTCTCTCTCTCTCTGTGACTATCATAAATAAAAAAATTTAAAAAAAATAATTGAGAGAATTCCGGTACTGTTTTGTGTATCCATTAACTCCTGGATTCACTTATTCAAGCGATTTATCTGAAAAGTAGAGAGATGGAATCAACAGTCAAAGTGGAAGTCCCAGTTCAAGCTTGGGGAGCCCTACCTTGTCATGTACCATCAATAAAGTATACTGTACCCAGCCAAAAAAAAAAAATATAGTATCTTGTTAAGAGCAAGAGCTATGTATAGAGGACTCAGAAGGAACCAAAGTTTCAGGTTGCATAAGGAAAAAAAAATGTAGCTCTCTTCGTCAAGGAAAAAAAGTTTCTATTGCTTTTAGCTACACTTAACAGGGACCTATGTCAAATCACATAATAAACAAGGAAATGTATCGGGCAGCCTGGGTGGCTCAGTGGTTTGGCGCTGCCTTCAGCCCAGGGCATGATCCTGGAGTCCCGGGATCGGATCCCACATCAGGCTCCCTGCACGGAGCCTGCATCTCCGCCTCTCTCTCTCTCTATCTCTTCCATGAATAAATACATTAAAAAAATCTTAAAAAAAAAAAAAAAAGGAAATGTACTGCATGCTAAAGAAGTCTTGAGTTGGCTGGCCCCTCAGTAGCTTGGGGCTGTCATGAAGAGCCCTGGTCCTTCCTATCTTTTCCCTTTGCCCATGTCAGCACATCATCTTTGCCTTCATAGGCCAACAAATATAGGTTCATTTTCACTGGAAGAAGTGAGTCGTTTCTTCTTATGTCTATTTGTAAGACAGGACATCACTTCTAGGAGCCAAAGCAGATTTCCACTCCAGATGCATTGGCTGAAATTCAGACACATGCCTTCTTCTAAACTAATCACTGGCAATGGAAAGGAGATTATCAGGCTTGAGTTAGACTAATAAAGGATTTGCCCTTGAGCTGTGGTCACATTTCTTGAAGAGTAGACACTAAACAAACTTAAGTTTCTGTCTGCAAGAAAGAAGGAGGACCAGACTTTGGTAAGTAGCCCACAGTGGAGTACTCACTCAGTAGAATGGCATAGGAATCATAGCTCTAGGATGCAACTCTTCTGCCTCGACATTTCTGCAGTTGCAGAGAAATCAGTGATCCTAACATTTTACAAGATATCTTATTAATTAGAGATAGAAAGGGAGAAATGAATTCATATTAGTAAAAGTTCTCCAAACTCTGACTTTACATGGGAATCATCAGAAGTTTTTTCACTCAGGGATTGTACATAGAGATGACAATTAGGTAGCTGCTTCTCTGAGAGCTTAGAAACAAAGTCTATACTATGTATGACTAATTGTGGGAGAAAACAAGGAGATTGGGCTTAAGAAGATCCAAAATTCAGTCAAGGTGGCTTGGGTTGCATTCCTTAAAGATGGACCAGGGATGGGTTCATAGTTAATAAGACATAATCTAATCAACAATATTGCATCCTGGGCTCTCTGCCCCTCCCCGTTAAACAGACAGCTGCTGCTTCTGGTGCAGTCCCAGCTGCGTCCCCGAGACATGATGGTGAAGGTCGGAGTGAACGGATTTGGCCGTATTGGGCGCCTGGTCACCAGGGCTGCTTTTAATTCTGGCAAAATGGATATTGTCGCCATCAATGACCCCTTCATTGACCTCAACCTCATGGTATACATGTTCCAGTATGATTCTACCCATGGCAAATTCCACAGCACAGTCAAGGCTGAGAATGGGAAACTTGTCATCAATGGGAAGTCCATCTCTATCTTCCAGGAGCGAGATCCTGCCAACATCAAATGGGGTAATGCTGGTGCTGAGTATGTTGTGGAGTCCACTGGGGTCTTCACCACCATGGAGAAGGCTGGGGCTCACTTGAAGGGTGGGGCCAAGAGGGTCATCATCTCTGCTCCTTCTGCTGATGCCCCCATGTTTGTGATGGGCGTGAACCACAAGAAGTATGACAACTCCCTCAAGATTGTCACAATGCGGGGATCCCTGGGTGGCGCAGCGGTTTAGCGCCTGCCTTTGGCCCAGGGCGCGATCCTGGAGACCCGGGATCGAATCCCACGTCGGGCTCCCGGTGCATGGAGCCTGCTTCTCCCTCTGCCTGTGTCTCTGCCTCTCTCTCTCTCTCTGTCTCTCTGTTACTATCATAAATAAAATAAAAATTAAAAAAAAAAAAAAAAAAAAAAGATTGTCACAATGCTTCCTGCACCATCAATTGCTTGGCTTCTCTGGCCAAAGTCATCCATGACCACTTTGGCATCATGGAGGGCCTCATGATCACTGTCCATGCCATCACTGCCACCCAGAAGACCGTGGACGGCCCCTCTGGGAAGCTGTGGCATGATGGCTGAAGGGATGCCCAGAACATCATCCCTGCTTTCACTGGCACTGCTAAGGCTATGGGCAAGGTCATCCTTGAAGCTCACTGTATGGCCTTCCGTGTCCCCACCCCCAACATGTCAGTTGTGGATCTGACCGGCCGCCTGGAGAAAGCTGCCAAATATGACAACATCAAGAAGGTGGTGAAGCAGGCATCAGAGGGCCCCCTCAAGGGCATCCTGGGCTACACTGAGGACCAGGTTGTCTCCTGCAACTTCAACAGTGACACTCACTCTTCCACCTTTGACACTAAGGCTGGCATTGCCCTCAATGACCACTTCGTCAAGCTCATTTCCTGGTATGACAATGAATTTGGCTACAGCAACTAGGTGGTGGACCTCATGGTCCACATGGCCTCCAAGGAGTAAGTCTCCTGGACCACCAGCCCCAGCGAGAACAAGAGGAAGAGAGAGGCACTCCCTGCCCCAACTTAATCCCCCAACACACTGAGAATCTCCTGACCTCCAATTTACATCCCAGACCCCGAGGAAGGGGAGGAGCTTGGGGAGCCCTACCTTGTCATGTACCATCAATAAAGTATACTGTACCCAGCCAAAAAAAAAAAAAAATATATATATATATATATATATATATATTGCATCTTGTTAAGAGCAAGAGCTATGTATAGAGGACTCAGAAGAATCCTAAAATATTTTTTTAAAGAATCCTAGAGGCAATCATTGTCAGTGCCTATCCATGGAATGCTCTGGGGTAGCCTTCCTTGGCAAGGTTAGAGTGTCTCATATTATCTTAACTGAAAAGTCTCCCTAATATCAACCATCTTCTGATAAGGGGCCTCTTTTAACCTTTTCTACAGAGAATGAATGTACTGGGCAGGTCTATGAAAGCAATCTGACTTCTAGACAGATAAACTTCTTGCTGTGGTATCAATATTTGTGTACTACACAAATTCATATATTAAAATCCTAACACCCAAGATGATGATATTAGGAAAGTAGAGTCCTTTTGGAGGTGATTAGATCACAAGGGCCCTGCCCTTAGTGCCCTTATAAAAGAAGGCCAAGAAAGCTCCCTGGCCCTTTCCACCATGTGAGGTCACTACAGAAAGATGGCTGTCAAAGAGGAAGCCAGCTCTTATCAAACACTGACTCTGCTGCCACCTTGATCTTAGGCTTCCCAGCTTCTGGAACTATGATAAATAAATGTATATTGTTTATGAACCACCTGTCTATTTTATTCTGTTACAGCAGCCCAAAAGGACTGATGCTTCTCATTGTAAAACAATGAACCGACTTCCTGATAATGTAGCAGATAATTAGGATTTCTGTGTGTATTTGGAAGAGGTCTATACAGACACACCCAAATGCCAGTTGATATCTATGTTTTTCAGTTATTGTCTTTTCTCCCCAAGAGATAGATCAGCTGTACAGCAGTGAATAAAATCAAGCATGTGGATCTGAATGGTGGTGAGTTTACTGAGACACATGTCACCTGCACAGCCTCTCAATTGATTATTCAGTCATTTGGTTTTGATACCCTCTATAATTAGGAATTCTCCAGACTTCCAATTGGTAATTAATGAAAATATTCTGAGTTTTGTTTAATAAGGCAAGACAACAGTTCGATTTTTGTGCCAAATGTTTTCAACTAATTCAATTTGACAGAATCTACTTCACATCATTAAACCTCACTTGGCTAAAAATTCCAGTGTATAATTTTTGTTTACTAAGTTTTTTTTTAAAGGAACTAGTCAAATAAGTATATATCTGTTTTTAGTTTTTTAAACACAAGTGTTTGGTTTTTTTAAAACCCTTTTTCTGGGATCTATAAAGCTTCAGCTCAACCTCCTGCACCTCCTCCATCTCCACCCACAGGCTCAGAGATGCTAGTTCACACTGGGACCAGGGAGCATCAAGGAAAAATGCAAGTACTTTCACAGGACTATACTATGGAAAAATAATCTAAGAAGCATTTCAACAAGAATTGCAACCAAAAGTGGTTCTGATTAACTTCCCGGCAACTAATCAAAGCCCTGAGTAATCTGTTTCTGACATAAAGCTGTTTTTTTATAACCATTCAGTTGTTCCTCTTTCACCAGATTGAAACTCCTCAGCTGTGCTTTCCACTTTTTGCAAGATCTGTCCTTATTAAAATACAGTCTGTGGTCTTAATTTATTCAAATTTGCACTCTCTAGCCCCTGGCACACAGGGGGCACTACTTATCAAGTGGCAATGAATAGTTGTTGCTAAACGTTGTGGGGTTTCCTGTAGGGATAAGGTGTTTCTTGCCATGAACTGCAACACACAGGAAACCCAATGTCAAGACAGGTTCATTGATTAACATGGAAAATTAACTTTTTCCCAATATCGAAAGTGGATGTGACAAGAAAATAAAGATGTCTGTCCTCCAGTTTGGCTGCAAAGTGAAGCTGCTTGTTTCCCTTTAAAATTTTGCATAAAACCAACATCTCTCTCCTAGATTTAATTGTGTGCTCGAACAGAACCTGAAGTCTTTCTTTTACTATTGTAAATACCATCTCATAAATCTGAAACTAAGGCAAAACAGAGAACCGAAAGCTCAGTGATATTTAAATCAGCAAAATGTAGACCACTCATTCAGCTGTGTTCACGTTTTGTTAAAATGATATGCTTTAAGAACCAATTAGTAGAGTACATTATGTATGGACATAAATACTGTTACTAACACGCCTGCATGAGAAGACCAGGAGAAAAACCACTTGATGAGAACTCATGAGTAGCAGCCATTACTGAAATCAGCTGATGCTCAGACATCTCTAGCAATAGTGGGTGAGTTTTCATCACCAAGATAGCTTGCTCTCTACAGCCCATCCTGAAGCATCATATCTAATTCTGACAGTTTATAGGTCTACTTCAGTGTATGTGCTTATTGCTCAGAGTGCGGTCCAAGAACCAACAGGATCAACACTACCTGGGAGCCTGATAGGCAGGATCTCAGCTCTTGTTCGTACTCATGGCCGAGCACACCAATGCACACGAACACACCTTATGCCTCTGCCCCAGTCACCACTTCCACTCCCAACATACTGAATCATAATCTTCCTTTTAGAAGATCCTCGAGGGATTCAAATGCATGTTAAAGTTTGACAGGCACTGTTGTATATCACTGTAAAAGTAAATAACTTCTTTAGTGTCCCCCATTTTACTAGGTTCCACCACAAAAAGCACATAACCCAAGTGATTGTTTATCAGTATACAAAACACAGAGAGAGGAAATTTTCCCCAAGGAGGAAGACTGAATAGTATTAACAGTGCTTTAAACTGTAATGAATTCCCAGTCTAATTCACTATGAGGTTTCAATTTATACCACATTTAGAGTACTCCAGGTTCAAGTAATCACTGCAGTAATTAGCTTACTTCCAGTCCTCCAAAATAAACCCACTAATTTTTGCAATCAGCCTTCATTTGGTTAATCACCAGTTTAATTGATTTAATTAGTTTGATCTGCAAAATTAGTCAAGTGTAAATACTGTTTTGTAAACAGAGTTTAGCTCCAAGCTGTAAGATAGGGAATTCTAATTCAAACCTAGAGTTAATAACAAAACCCACACATACAGGATTTGTCATGGAATACAGCACTTGCAAGTTTTCAAGACAGAGGCCCTTGGAGGTTCTGTTGCATGTTTGGGAAATGTGCTATTGTAATTACAGTATTGACTAAACTATGAGGTACCTCCCCCCCAGCTAATTCTAACAGATATCACAATTACCATACAGTGATTGTGTTTTAAAGATTATAAGATGAATTCTTTCCATATCTCTTTGTAAATGAGCTGGCTCAAATAACTCTAATGTTCAGAGGGTTGCTCACATTTGAATTTCATGTTACTTTTAATATGTCAAGCCTTGCCCATTAAGGATATTTTAAACCTTTCCTGAAACAAATTTTAATACAGTAATTAAGTTTTTAAAGCAAACATGTCTACTTATTTTAACAATATGGAATTCAAAAGACGTAGCACACATCGTGTAATACAAAATACTTCTTCACTTTTTAGTAGTTTTTTCATACAAATTTGACAACATAAAAATTCCCTTAAAAACACCCCAAGTGAATTTATTTTTAGTGCTAAACTCGGTAGATTCCCTATAGAGTAAGACCATCTTTCCATTTAAAATTTCTGCCTAGTATATTTTAAATGAGGAAGGGATTAGGTACAAAGGTAATTGTTTATAGACTATTTTCCCAGATTGTTTCTCATTACTGAGCCACTGTCAATGCTACCTCTTTGGAATTTCCCACACCTTTGCTTGATTTTTTTAAAATTTAATTAGTATTATGTGAACACTTTGGGATTCAGTTAGTTGTGCTACTAACTGACATGTTTAAACTGGATTAACAACCATTCAGGGAAAAGTGGTGTTATAAATAATTGATCAAATTGTTAAGGATACAAAAGATAATGAACAGGGCTACCTACTTACAATTTTTACGGTGCACTGAATGCTGAGACAGAGGCTGGGACCAGGGGCAGGGAAGCAGCCTGTGAGTATATGTCCTATTAACTGTCATTTACACTTTTAAAAAATCTGTGTATCAGTTTAGAAAAAGGATACGGTCTTTTCTGTTTGTTTCAAACACAGTGTTGAATTTATCTGTAAAGCGTATATTTATTGGGCCTATACCCTTCATATTGCCTCAGCAATGCTTTCTTCCAGCTCAAGCTTTTTCTGTAATGAGTCAGACAGTAAATATTTTACGCTTTGTAGGAAATCAGTCAGAGTCAATATGGAAATGAATGAATGGGTACGGCTGTATTCCAATAAAACTTTTTATGGCCTCTAAAATTTGAATTTTAGGGACACCTGGGTGGCTCAGTGGTTGAGCATCTGCCTTCGGCTCAGGGCATGATCCCAGGGTCCTAGGATGGAGTCCCGCATCAGGCTTCTTGCAGGGAGCCTGCTTCTCCCTCTGCCTGTGTCTCTGCCTCTCTCTCTGTGTCTCTCATGAATAAATAAAAACAAAATCTACAAAAAAAATTGAATTTCATATAATTTTTATGTCATGAAATATTCTTTTGATTTTTTTCAAACACTTATGAAGGTTAAAATAATTTTTAATTCACAGGTTGTCCAAAAACAGGTGGCAACCACATTGGGCCATGGTTTCCCCATGCCTACTCCAGTTATTATGGGACAGGCGGCTCCTGAAAGTAGAGACACATTTCCAACTCAGCCACTTCAAAGTCCATTTTAGAACCTGTCATTTACAATTTCTTATCAGTTTCCTAATGATTGCTCCTTGCTTACAGAGTCACTTCACATACTAGATTCAAAAGGCACAGGGGCAACAAGGAATTAAACGTGGGGGCTCAGCTGGTGTTAAAGGAAAAGAAAAAAGATCAGAGACTTATATACAAGCATGAGGTACTTAGTGCATCTTTAAGAGTCTTCAGGGCAGAGTTGGGACCCCTCCACCTCCGGCTGCCTTATGTTCACTTAAACCCTTTTGGTGACATTTTCCCTATTGAATATTGTTCTAAATTATTTTTACTTTTACTTGGTTTCATTTGAAGCAAAAATACCGTAGTTGTGGGAAGGGGAATTGGTTGAAAATCAAAGTGTAATTCTTCTATTCGTATTCTTCTGTAGAATGACTCTGAGCCCCCAAATCTCTTCCGGAAGGTTTTGCAGATATACAGTTGGGTATTATTACTCATTTCCTATTATCCCTGGCAAGGCAGCTGGAACCGTCACCAACGGGGTTTGATAACTATGTTTCAATAAGCACTTAATTTTCTACATATTCCCCATAGGGAAAAGATGAGGAGCCTGAAATGTATTCATTTCAAATTGTTCCACTAATATTGCTAGAGAATTCCAAAAGACAAAAAAGAGCATTAAAAAAAAATGAGTCTGATTTAACCTATACCATTTCAGCAGCCACGGAAGTTTGCTTGGAAATTCTTACTGCATCTCAGTGGGTGCATGACTCTGGGGAGGTCATTCAATCCCTCTGAGTTGCAACATCTTTTCTGTAAAGTGGGTTCACAGAATGTGCCTTGCTGAATTTGGGACATTGCACTGATGACCTTGGAGCATTCTCACATAGGAAAACTGCATGTGGAAGTGCTTTGTAAAGGGGACAGTGATTCCATTAAAGAGGTTCCATTACAACACATGTGCTGATCTTCTTCTAAGCTTAGGAGGCAGAAGTGAGTAAGTGGAGGCAGAGGAGGCTTAGGGCTAAAAAAGCAGTGCAAGCAAACGCTGTGTAAGTTGGAACACCCACATTTCCTGGTGTGTGGTGGCCAGGACAGTCTTGAAAGAGGAAAGAACTATGCAGAAGGAGGGAAAAACATTTATGGGGTGAGAAGGGCAGTGTTCTTTCATCACTTGACATCTGATGACAACCTTCTGCTTCCTCTTCCTCTTCCCCTTCCTCTTCTCCCCCTTCTCCTCCTTCTCCTTCCCCTTCTTTTTTAATGAAGGCTTCCTGCTACAGCTTGGGATATTTGTCCGAAATTTCTGCAGGATTTGTACAATACGCACTCACTCCTGACTTCTTCTTCTTCTTCTTCTTCTTTTTTTTTTTTCACTAGGAGTGAAAGCCCAACTTCTTGTTGGGCTTGGCAGGGCTACCTGAAGAAGGAAATAAACCAAAACCGAGCTGAATGCTTTGAAAATCTCTTATTGCTTCACCAGGCGTGTTTAGATCTATTAAGATGTGCAATTGTTCTATCTTATTACAACTTTCCTAAAGTTTTTAGTTATAACTAAGTACCCATAAAACCTTCAGATTGTTTGTGTGCTATCTATATTTCCTAACAAAGGAAAAGATGTAAACTGCAGACTTTAAGCAACTTGGATATTAAAACATTCTCAGGGTATTTGTGTGAAATTGGTAAAGGATTCTGTGGGGAAAGAAGAAAACTGCCTCCTAGATGAAACTGCCCACCTGGGAGTTCCAAGTGCAAATAGCAGTAGGATTCCAGAGTCTTAACTTTTTTTGATGCAAAAAAGTCCCAAAATTATATGCCAGAGTACATCCAGGTTAATACATATGTTTGGCCAAGCTACCCAGGGCCCTGCTAAATTCCCCATTGTTTTTACAGTCAGTATACTTTTCAGATCTTGGGTGCTAATTTGTATCACTCACAAAAACAACTGTGAAAGCTATTTGGTGCTTGCAATGCAATTACCGCTAAAGAGGTTTTGGGGTATTCTCATTAAACTGAGTCCCAGATGTTTTTGCCCTCGTGATTTGTGTTGATCTGTTCTTTGTCAGTTCTAATTATCAATCAAGATGAATGAATTAGTCATCCACTTGGTGAAAAGCCTATTCCTGCATATGATCAGGACCCAAGCTAAAAGAGCCTTCTGAGATTTCTAACCTGGGAACAGGCCATTTCCTGTGCTTGCATGCACAGATGGGTGAACAAATAGCATTGTGCTTTAATGCATATGTTTGAGGTATACATGCGATTTACGATATATGTGAGTATGCGTAAAAACATCCACACACAGATATATACGCACATTTCTGGACTGACTATAGATCTATATGTAGCTCCTTCCTCTTCTAGTACAGTATTTTTGATGTGAAGACTTTCATATTAATAACCTTTCCAGGGGGAAATCTCTAATTGCTGAGCCAGGAAAAAAAAAAAAAACCGTGCCCTAGGTGGCTGATTACAATATTTTAGTATGTTTGCTTCCCTTGGAGTTTCCACCAGTCTGTTCTTAACAGAGACACAAACTACCCAGTGGGCACTCAGTACACCTCACAGAAGATTAGGACACCTTGTGAATAGGCATTAAACCATGGTCTTTACCTCCATAGCCCTACTGTTCCCTGGGTGAGCATGCTGGCAAGCATTCTCAAAAGCAATGTTTGCGGTATCAGACTGGCACGAAGCCACCGCAAATGAAGTATGAGCCTCTTTTTATGGCTGTTTCCGATGCTCTTGGGAACAAATTGGCCATCTAACAAAGATTCTTTGAACTGGGAATTCAAATGGCTTTGCGTAGGAAGAAAGGTCTGTCTGGGAGGCAGAGGGAGGGGGAAATACCACCAAGCAGCAGGTACAGTCATTTGTTAGCAAATTCCGATGCTTCCATTCATCAGTGCATAACATTACAAAGGGGAGAAGAGTCTTTATTTCTCCAGTAACAGCAGGCAACATCACCTATCCTGTCTAAAGGAAATGCATGTGTGTGTGTTGAAAAGGGAGAAATTAAGTCTGCTTCATCAAAGACAGATGATAAGCATTTTCATTCAGTTCATTTGAGTCTGAGTATGCATACATTACAATATACATACGTTTTAAGTTATGGATGTTATATAAGTATGTATATATGCATATATATATATATATATATATTAAAAGGACTGTTTTTCACAAAAGGTCTGTCCTCCAGTTATCTAGGTGAGCTAACAAAAAAAGTGTCATTAATGTACACTGACATAAATTTTAAAAATCACTGTTTTTAACATTTGGAAGATAGCTCTGGGGAAATCTTGAAATCATACAAGCACGTCCTTGGTAGATTGGTTAGATGTTAATTTGCCTTTAGGAATGAAGGAAGCAGGCTGCACTTCTGAATGCAGGTCACTCACTAGTAAGCCATTTTTTAGCATGTAAAAAAATTTAATTTTCTTTTGTTTTATTTTATTTTATTTTATTATTTTTTTTTTTTAATTTTCTTTTGTTTTAAATCAGCTAAGGGGCAAATCCTTTCCCTTGAATCAGTGAGAGCCTCTATAACTGTCACAAAACATTTTCCTAATGTTCCTTTAAAAAGTCCAGGGAACTTTGACAATGGTATCAAGAAGTCTTTAAAAGGTTTATAACCTCTGACCCAGTTATCCCCCTTTATTGGAACCTACTGCAAAGGAATTAGCCTAAATACCTAGAAAGTGTTTATGTCCAAAGGTGTCAGTTACAGTATTAATAATAACAGGGGAAACTGGAAATAGAGTCCCTTATTTAGACTCATTTAGGTTAAGTAAACTATCATATATCCGATGAATTATCATGCATTCATTGAATGTATTTACAAATACATTAAGTATATTTACAAACTTATATTTGTAAATATATTTACAAATATGTTTATTTTTTTATTTTTATTTATTTATGATAGACATAGAGAGAGAGAGAGAAAGAGAGGCAGAGACACAGGCAGAGGGAGAAGCAGGCTCCATGCCAGGAGCCCGATGTGGGACTCGATTCCGGGACTCCAGGATCGCACCCTGGGCCAAAGGCAGGCACTAAACCGCTGAGCCACCCAGGGATCCCCTTTAAATATATTTACAAATACTTATTTATATATTTATATATAATTATTACATGTGAAGTACACTGGCAGAAACAGCAAACCAGGTGAGCTTAGCCCCTGCCTGTCCTGGAGAAAGCCAACTGGAAGCTTTTTATATTATCATCGCTTGGTTAAGGCCAAAAGACCTTTTGAAGAAGTCTATGGATAACTTTTTAATTTATATTTAAAATCACATGGCCATATTTTGCGATAAAATAAAAAGCATATTCTTAACTCAAAGTCTGAATTTCAGCTCAAGCTTGGGTCAAACTTAAATAAGTTACCTACCTCTTTGACTCCTTGGTGGAAGTGTCCTAAAGATAACATCTGCAAGGGGCCGGATCCTTGCTCCACCATTTGGGAGGCTGTCTACACTAACAGCTCTTTTTCATTCCATCGTGGCCTCTTGATTATAGCCACTGCCTCATCTCCTCTTGTGTTCACTACCTTCATAGTTCCCTTCTCCCAGATGCATTTACAGTGAGCTCTCTCCAGCTTGCTGCATGTCACCTGATTGTCAGATGGGCAATGGTCGGATAGAAGCTCAAAGTATAGGAGATCATACAACCCACCCTGATAAGTAGTTGAACTGCTCCTTCCTCCACCCTGCCCCCAGAATAAAAAAAAGTCATATCAGTGAGAAAATATATGAAGGCAAAATAAATAATAGCGTGTGTGTAGTGTGTGATTTAAGTTTTTCAGAAACTATTTTTCAGAACAAGATTGGCAACAGTCAGGAAAAATTTTAATTTTATATGATAAACCATTTACAGTAAAAGCAAAACATATGCTTTTTCCATTGAGCTAAATTTTACTTTCAGATTTTAAAAAATAATTCAGAATTTAAATGTAAAGGAAAAGGAATTTTTAAAAACAATGTAATTGTGACTCCACAGTTCACCAACTGCTGTGTTTCCTACTACAAATCACAGCTCATCTTAAAAGACTTAACTTTGTGTTAAATAAGAGGCGAGAGTTAATTTAGGAAGCGATTACAGTGGAGGCGTCTTAGAGCAACAGTGATTGTGGCACAATTAGTCTTCAATTTGTAATTGAGAGTAACTCCCAGAGGACTAACTCACTGATGAATTTCAAATAAGCAGACTTCAAAACTAAGAAGAAAAATGGTTAATTATAGGCTAAGAGGGAAAAGAAGGTGGGGAAAGAAAAGAAGCTGAATCTATAGGATTCAAGTGGTGTTTTCTTCAAACCTGGGATCGCCAGGAGGATGTGCAATCACATACTGCTGGGAGAGCCACACACAGAATAGGAATGGGGCAAAAGGGCCAATGCGAGGTTTACAGACTCTATCTGCTGTTCACCAATCATAGAAGAGGCTGTGGTCTGAAAATGGACAGGTGCCAGGTTTTATGGCAGTCACTGACCTAAAAGGCATTGACAGCATACAGCAAGGGATACAGAAAGAGGCTTTGCTTTGCCCATCCTGGACTTGAAGAGGCCCCCATATTTCTTGCTATGGGCTAGGTCAAGGGGGCCACCAGCCTCCTACAGCAGCCAACACATGCTCAGAGGTGGGAGATCTGAAGTTTCCCTACCCAGCAGCCTCCAGATAAAGATGCACATGCTATGCGCATATAGCCTTGGTCAAGGCTTCTATTGGTTAGTTGTCTTTTGACGGCCAAGCAGGGGACCAATTTCCAATTCATTCTTTGATGTGTCCAGAATTTTATAGGGTTGGGAAGGTGTCCTTGCACCTGACTCAGCAGCAGACAAAAGAAGGCAATTTCTGCTCTTGGGAATGTGCCCAAGAATGAAAATCTTATTGCTCCCTCTTCTTCCTTCCCTGGCTTGGGAAAAACTCCAATTACTCCAGACATGGGTGGCCTTATTAGGAAAATCCTGGACATCACATTCAACCCTGTGGTGCCTACCAACCAGAGAAGGTGCAAGACCCAGCTAATTGGGACATCTATAGAAGCCTCTAGAATTATACCCAGAGCTTCAGTAACTATGACCTTGAGACAGTCTCCTTATCTTTGGTAAATCCAAATAAACAAACATCTGCCCTCCACTTAAGAATCTTATTTTGCTCAGAGATAACTTCCCTACTCCTAGAAAAAAAAAAAGGCAAGTACTTCTTGCTGTAGCCTTGGGATCTCTATAGGTCTGTACTTAGTTCTAATGTCCCAGGATACTAATGTCCCAGGATACATGTAGACAGTCCACCACTGGGGATGGGGTTTACCCCAAAGAGCTAGGGATTAGCATGTGATTCAGTTGTCTAGGGTTTCCTATCCCCTTGGTTGCATGATTGTTTCAGGGTTAAGAACACAATCTTAGCAAGCCCAAATTCTCTCCATGAGACTTTTAAATATGAGTATTGGGAAAGAGACAGTATCTTCATTGCTGGGGTCATGAGACAAAAGCACGGGATAAGCCCAGACCCATTGGGAGCGATTTTTTTCTCTCATATGAAAAGACCTGTCTATGGGTAAATAAAGCAAACCCAAAAGAATTAGATGGGAGAAATGAAGACAGACAAAATCCTGATAATCTCACAGAGACTCAGGATATACCTATGCCTGAAACCAGTGTACGATACGTTGCTGTTTGGCTCAGGTTAGTTTGCGATTATGTCACTTATAACACTGAGAGTCTAGGTTTAAAGCAAAGGGAGAATGGGATCCATGCCAGATACTGTATTAGGCCCAATTTGTATAGTTATATAATCCAGTGGGTCATATATTCCTACAGAAGTCACATGCAGCTAAGAGAAGGGGAATAATGGAGGTCCTTAACCAAATTTTCTTGTTCTGTAACCCAGGCTTAGGAAAAGTGATCCTTCTGATGGACTGTGTGCTCCCTGTGAACAGGAACCACATTCATTTTGTGTTTTGTAGTTCTCCCAAAACCTGGTGGATACTCAGAAATTTGGCTGAGTTGGTTTTACTTCTAACAGATGAAAGAATGACGTGACAATTAACTACAATAACTCTATTTACTTTTACTGAGTTCTCTCCATGTGAGGGTGGTTCAGAATTTGGGGGAATGTCCTAGATCGGGTTCCTCTGAAAGCAATCCCTGAAACAAGGACTTGGGTGCAGGCAGTCTGTCTGGGAGGAGAAAGTAGAAAGGGGGAAAACCCGACAAAGGGTAGGCTCATGTGGCTAGTGAACACTGAGGCAATTGGGCTCAGCTCCACTGCAGAGCTCTGAGGAACAGTCCACCACAGCTGTGATGAAACCAGACAAGCTGAGGAAAATGGCATGGTGATCATGCAGCAGCTCTAAACAGTCAATATTCCTAATAAAATTTGGAGTTGAGATACCTAGAAAGTTATATGGCATTATGGGTGGTATTCTTGGAAAAAAGGACATTAGGATATTGAAAGGCCTTATAAAGGCCAGGTGTAGTGTCTCCCTGGCCTGCTTCAGATTCCACAGTAAATCTTGGGAGGTGTACTCATGAGCATGTATGACTGTGCACTTTTTGAGTTGTTCAAACAGTACTGGCCCACAAGATTTATAAGGGCAGGAACTGCTACATTTGGCTCACTGGTATATCCCATTGCAGAACACAGATCCTAACACATAGTACACATTGATAAAATATCTGTTGAATGGATTAAACAGTAGTAAGAATTTTAAAAGAAGTATGATGGGCACTATGTATTATTTTTAAGAGATTTGGAGTTAGCTGGTCATTTATGCCACATCATTATTTCAGGTACACATTTTTAAGGCCTGAGCTTTATGAACATTGCACATCATTTGAGTCAGGTAGATCATAAGCACCATAAAAGAGAATACTAAGTTTCTGGACAGCAGGGAAGTAACATTGGACTTAAGTGATCATGTAGACAAGTGGATGGGAAAGTGGGAGTTTTCATAGGAAATTTCTCAGTCACAGAATACATATAGCCATGATTCACTCTTAAAGATTATTGGAGTCCATTAAGAAGAAAATGTTGGGAAAAGCTGCCAAAAACAACTCTCTGCTTCCTATGTTTGTGCAAAATATTTTTATCCCAGAGAGAAACAGTAATAGAAGAAAATATCCATGTGTTCGTTTATTCATTCACTTAATCAATGAGCATTGAGTCCTGCTATGTAGCTTGCATTATGCTTCTGAGGGTGCAACAATGAGCAAAACAGACACAATCTCTGTCCTCAGGGAACTTATAGTCTGGTGTGGAAATAAAATTAAATATTCATGTAAATCAGTATGTAATAATACACTGTCATGGTGGCTGCAAAGGCAATTACAAGATTTTATAAGAAAGGATGAAAAGAGACATTTTTGCATGGGGTTCAGGGTAGGTCACTGCAGAAGGGACATTTACAAAGAGATCTAAAACATGAACAGGAGTGAGCTAGGCCACAGGGAAGGGGATTAAGTCTCAAGGAGAACATATGCAGAGATCCTGATGGGGGAAGGAATTGCCAAACTCGGTGAATTCAAAGAGGACCAGTGTGGCTGGAACACAGTAAGTGAAAGAGTGCAAAACATAAAACCAGGAAAGTGAGTGGGTGGCCTTGGGGACTGCTAAAGACCTTGAGTTTGCCCTAAAAGTAGTGAGAAGCCACTGAGGAAGTGTGAGCAGAGAAGTGCAATGCCCTTGACCGTCTGCTTATCTTGAAAGCTAGCTGGAGAGGAAGTGGGGAGGTCAGTGAGTGAACGGTCTCCATAGTTCAAAACATGCCCATGGCTAGGACTTGAACTGAGGCCAAGGAGATACAGTGGACATGTTTGGGACACGGTGAAGTACAGAAATGACAAGACTGACTGGATATGGAAATGAAGAAGAGGAAGAATGTAAGGATGACTCCTTAGATTTCTGGGTCAAGTAGCAGGAGGTTGGAGGTGTCAGTAACTGAGATGGGGAGACAAGGGGATTAGCAGGTTAAGGATTAGCCAGGGCTCAGTTTGGATATACTAAGTGCGAAATGACAAGTTGGGATGTCTCATGAAGTTGGGTTGAGACTACAGTTAAATACCAAGGAAAGGAAAGTGAGCAAATTCACCCATCAGGATTCTTCCGGCAGTTTCACGCTTATTATAATTATTTATCGGCTTTTATGAGAATTCTGAAATGTACTAGGTTTCTAAAAACCAAGAATGGAAATAACTGCATGTAGATTTTTAAAAATGGTTTGACTTCTCCGATTGACTTATGTTCTCATTCATTTGGGGAATATAAGTAATAGTGAAAGGGAATATAAGGGAAGGCAGAAGAAATGTGTGGGAAATATCAGAAAGGGAGACAGAACATAAAGACTCCTAACTCTGGGAAAAGCTAAACTAGGGGTGGTAGAAGGGGAGGAGGGCGAGGGGTGGGTGTGAATGGGTGATGGGCACTGAGGGGGGCACTTGACAGGATGAGCGCTGGGTGTTATTCTGTATGTTGGCAAATTGAACACCAATAAAAAATAAATTTATTAAAAAAATGGTTTGACTTCATACTGTTTGATGACTACAGCAAGGCTCAGTCAACGATTTCCAGCACTCTCACTTATAATGTGAATCCTTTAAATGTGAATAATTAACCACTATCTCCTTTATTTTCCCCTGAGTGGCATTCGATGCACAATTTATTCTCCTTGGATCTCCACCAAGTTTCTAGTATTGAGATGCTCACAATATAGTGACAGAAGAAAACTGGAAAAAATGCACCAACATTAACAACAGTTATCAGTAGACGGTCAGATAATGAATGGCTTTTAGGTTCATTTTTTAAATTTCCATGTGTTTCATTTGAAAAAAATGATTAATTGTATGATATTGCCTTGAGGTGCTGTGCATTTATCTAGTTTATGTTCTGACTTGAAAATAAAACACAGAATTATTAGAAACGCTAATTAGAATCTGGAACTATTACATTTAGCAGCATATTTGTTGAATGAATGGGTTGTTTCATAAAGAAATGGCAGCTTGAGATTGCCTGATTGATTGATTGATTGATTTTGTAGTAGTAAATTGCTGCATTAATAACTTCCCACTACTTTGTTTTTAAGCACTAGCACACATTCTTATTCTTTCTTCCCAAGGAATTATAAGAAGGTTTTAGAAAGAAAACACCATGGAGGTTTTGTGTATGTCTGTTTACACATACATGTACACTGACATATGTATATGTATACAGATCCATGTATATGTATATTAATGTGTATGTGTAAATAATATACATAAATATATTAGTTTCTGCATAGTCACTTGCAATCTGAAATGCAAAATAGTATTTTACAATGTTTATAGTAAAGATTTATGGCCATGTTTACACCATGTCACAAAATCCAGTAAATTTATATAAAAACACAACAAAAATTATTGCTAGGCATTCTTCAAGCAAAGCAAATGACTAGCAAATGCCCCTCCTTCTTATCCAACTGATCTCACCTACAGTGTGTGGGTTTCTACCCATCAGCATGACCCATCTGTGACAGCCCAATTAATAAGTTCACATCTGTAAAGGGGTTGAGTCTACATAACATCTTCCCAGATGTTCTTTCATTCGATCCTTTCCAAAGCCTGTGAGCCAATCTGTAATGCTGACTCACCATCTTTCTAAGCTCCACTGATTACAAAATGGGGATGATGCTATAATCTACCCCACAAAGTGGCCACCAAAGAGGGCAGTATAGTGGTCCTTGAAGTAAAAGAGACCTAGGGTCTGAGCCCCAGCTCTCACACATGAGGACAAGCAAAGTACAACACCTCCGAAGTTCCCAGTTCTTTTACCAATAAAGAAGGGGTTATTTCGGGGATAATGATACTAACAGTACCGGCCTCAAAGAGAAGAGATGGCCTATGCCTAACTTAGAGCAAGTGACTGGTAAATAAGTATCACTCTGCTTGATCCGTAGTACCTTGAATATGCATAAGTTATTAACACGGCAGCATCTTCTCACTATTTTATTGGTGGAGACACTGAAATGCTAAAAGGCTAAATGACTTATTGAGTGATCACATGGCTAACGATTGGTAGCAGTCTCAGAAGAATCCTCGTGTCTTATGCTGACCTGTCCCTTCCTGTGCCCAGGCCCAGAGCTATGTAACATGCCCACATGTGAGTTCTGAACAAATACTTGGTGAGATTGTGGTTAACTTTCCAATTGATTCAAATATCTCCCCCGCCAAAGTCAAAACTGGTAATGCTTGAGACTCTTCCCTTCTCACTCCACCTCTCAATAAAGGGGCAAGGGGGAATTCACTAGATTTTCCTTCCCTGAAATGCTGATGAGGGGTACTGGTTATTGGTCATTCTTAAGCAAAATGAGTATCCTAGGGCAGCCCTGGTGGCTCAGCAGTTTAGTGGCGCCTTCAGCCCGGGGTGTGATCCTGGGGTCCCGGGATCAAGTCCCACATGGGGCTCCCTGCATGGAGCCTGCTCCTCCCTCTGCCTGTGTCTCTGCCTCTCTCTCTCTCTCTCTCTGTCTCTCATGAAAAAATAAATAAAATCTTAAAAAAAAAAAGAGTATCCTAGAAATAGGTTGCTCCTATTACTGAAAATAAGGTATAATTTCTTCCATATCTCTCACTGCCATTAATAAAAAAGGGAGGGCTTGTCATTTGTCTTTGCTTCTTAATCTATATTTGATGAAACAAGGACATATTTTAGAATTAAAAAAACAAATCCTATAGACAATGGCTTAGAAATAACATTGAAGAAGTACAAAAACACTGCCAATTACTTGTGCTAACAAACTATTAGAAAATAAAACACTGAACATTTATACTGCCAGACCATTTGCAAAGCACCCTTTGAAGGTATCGTGGACTATATGTTGCCGCCAGTGTTTTATAGATGAGAATTCTGACACTCTGAAAGGTTAGGTAACTTGCCCAAAGACACATTCCAAAAGGGACAGGGCTGATATTTGAACTTGGATCAGTTGACTTTGAATTTAATATTCATTTCATTTTATCACAACTGCCTTTTGAATGTGACCAGAATTCGTGCCACTGATGTGGGGGAACAGTCGGATCCATCTTGCATAGGATATTCACACACTGGGAACAGTCTGATGTGCTAAAAAGAGGATCAATAGAACCAGACCCCATTCTACCTGCCATCAAATGCCATTAAATATGTGGCACATAAGCACCGAAAGCCTTGTTTTTCTTCTGCTGGACTAAACCATCTCAAAGGCCTGTGAATTTCTAAAGCTGTATGGTTCTGTTCATTTGTTTAATTTTAACATTGAGCTACTATGCTTTATTGTATAGTCCTGTAGGTTCTGAGAAGAGTAATTTGGAAAAAAGCAGATTAACTCGGTCAGGATATTATATGAAGTTTTCTATTGAGTCTCTATTAAAAGTCAACACCAAATGGCATGTGTGTGGGAAGATTGGTATTCTATTACTGGAAGGTAGGTAGATTGGTACCTTTGGGGGCGGGGCAATCTTGACAATGTCTTTTTTTAAGATTTTATTTATTTCTTCATGAGAGACACACAGAGAGAGGCAGAGACATAGGTAGAGGGAGAAGCAGGCTCCCTGCAGGGAGCCCGATGCAGAACTCAATCCCGTGACCCCGGGATCACAACCTGAGCCAAAGGTGGACGCTCAATCACTGAGCTACCCAGGTGCCCCAATCTTGGCAATTTCTATAAAAATCTGACCCAGATAATCCATCTCTGGGAATTCATCCTACAGCTATAAAAATACCCTGTGGCCATTTTCACCCATGCACAAAGAAAGAGTTTCTCTGTAGCACTTTATATGACTGCAAAGGATTAAAAGCAACTGAAGTATCCACTAATAGAGGACTGGTTAAATAAAAAGTGAAAGGGAAAATAAGGGAAGGGAGAAGAAATGTGTGGGAAATATCAGAAAGGGAGACAGAACATAAAGACTGCTAACTCTGGGAAACGAACTAGGGGTGGTAGAAGGGGAGGAGGGCGGGGGGTGGGAGTGAATGGGTGACGGGCACTGGGTGTTATTCTGTATGTTAGTAAATTGAACACCAATAAAAAAAAAAAAATAAAAAAAAAATAAATTGGAAAAAAAAAAAAAAAAGATAGACCCATAGTACATAATACTATGGCAGCTATTAAGAAAAGTGAATCAGATGGTATAATCTAATGTGGAAAGCTTACAAGATATATTGCTAACTTTTCAGATACTGAACAGTGTGGACAGTATACTTCTGCTTATGGGGTGTGCCATATGTGCTTGCATGTACATGGAATACCTCTGGAAGGACATAGTAACCACAGTAACCACAGTCAGCTCTGGAAACAGGAACTGAGGGAGGACTGAGGAGGTGAGAGACAGACTTCCTGTTTGGGAGTGTTTTGTTTGTGTATGTGTGTATGTATGTTTGTGTGTATTTATACAGACCATGCATATGTATTGCTAATTGGATGTGTGGAGGATGGGTGCTTGGATGGCTGGATGAACAGACAAATGCATAGAGGAAGAGATAAAACAAAGCCAACAGAGAACTATGGCTATTACATGAAATCAGAGCAAAAACAACTTGCTCAGACTATATGTTCAACCTCTAGCCAAGACTGCATTTACTTGGCACAACCACATGCCTTAAAAATCAGCAGTAAAAACAGCAGTAACTACCCTGTGAGTGTTTTATGTACATCACTTCAATTAATCTACACTTCATTACCACAGAGCAACACATTATTGCACATAAACCTATACCTCCCTCATAGATGGAGACACTGAGGTTCAGAGAGGGAGAACTCACTCAAGGACACCGAGCTAAAAATAGACAGCATCAAGTTTTGAATCTAGGCTTGCTGATTACAAAGCCACTAACTCTATCACTGACCAAAACTGATGATGACATTGCACACGATGTGTGCACTTTGTACAAAGTGGACTTTGCCCATCGGCAAACTGCGGGCAAATGTGTCTGACAGCATTCTCTCCAAAAATTTTTTTAACCAAGTAAAAGTATTTGCTTCATCCCGACTTTATTTGGAAGGCCAGGACAGTTGTGCTTGGTCCCTAAATGGCCAGATCCACAACACACGAAATAAATTCCTTCAGTAAAGCTCGCCGTGTTCCTCATTAATTCGCCTTCGATTTCACCTCGTGGGAAAGACTGGGGCCCGGTAGACTAGTGGGCCGTCTCTAATGTGGAGGTCCAAGCTGGTCCCGACAGGGCGCCAAGGACCTACAGTGCTGGAAGCAGTCACTGCCAGCCGGACAGCAACTCATCATTATTTCCTGGAAAGGCCCCTTGAGACCTTGAGCATAAAAGAGCCCATTTCCAACCAGAGGATCCTCTCTGGTCTGTGCTATGCCCACAGGGATGTCGCAGCAGTTGCAATATCAAGACGCTACTGACACAGGTCTGAGATGACTTTGATAACAGCAGTAACAAAAAAAGCCCTCAGCTGTCTCTAGGAATGCAAGCAGCCACCTCACCTCACTAGCACAATTATGGGGCTCACCTGAGCTCCCCACGTGCAACAACACTGAGGGCTCTACTCCCGCCTCCCTGCTTTCTGTGTTCTGGACACCCTAAATTGCTTTGTCTGAGAATTAGCAAGCTGCTCCAGATAAACATTGTTCTCTAGGGTTGGTTACTTTTAACATAAGCCACCAAAAATCTGTCTGAATGGTACTCCAGGCAAGTAACTCAGTATAATGCTTTAAAAAAAAATTTTTTTTTTTTTGGCTTAGCAACAGTACATGTACTTGTGAAGCAACTGTGAATATTCAAATACTGTAATTGGAGATGATTTACATTGTTTTGAATTAACTAAAATTCCATTGTTAAGCACAAATACTGCTCCACTAAATCATCATGCTTTTAATAGGTCCACGTGAGCAGGTTACCGAGCGCATTAGGATTTATAACGCTCCTGGGGAGCTGACCACTGTATTATGCTTCCTGCTGCTAGGTAATATGCATGACACATTTCTGGACACTAATTCATTTATTTAATAGTAACAGTATGCAAAAACAGAGTTCAAAATGAGGCTGACAAAGGAGGTATAAAAGTTTTATTAATCCATAGCTAATCAAAGGCCAGTGGAAGGCATATAATGGTGGCATTTACAGACCATATCGAATGTGAATAAATTAACTTTTTGTTTCCTAAAATCTTACTAATAGGATGTATTCGACTTGAAACATTTATACTTTTAATTACAAAGGAAGGCAATTTGGAGCAGGTTTCCAGCTGTACTTTCCTTAAAAGCTACAACTTCACATCAAGGATCAACACAAATCCTGTCATCAGCTGTTGTGTCAAATATGATCAATTACAACACAGGCTGCTTCATACTAAAAACTGCACTGTTGTTTATTTTATTGCTGCTTTAATTGCATGCTGTCAATCATTAGAAAATGATTTTCTCTGAAAAATGAAGAGTATCTACTTGGTTTTTCTCCCATCGCTCTGATCACTACACAAAGCATATAAGCAGGTGGCATACTGCCTCTTGGAGAAAACCTTTTTTGCAGTTTGATGGCTCAGTTTTGCAACAAATCAGAGCAAGGCAAGAAAGAGATTTTGAAGTACAAGCAAAGGAGAACATCAGGGAAGACCAAGAAACAACTCAAGTGTGTGGGAGAATCATTTCCTTGACTTATCCCAGTAGCATATTTGGGAGAATATTTGCTCATCACTTCTAAATAGAAACAAAAAAATAAAGACGCCTAAAAGATAATCCTTTATCCATTCTAGAATTCTACCCACATTCTATTGCTCAGATTATTTTGTAGCAATCACTAGTTCTTACATAATAACCTTATATGAGTATTGTTTTCATACTGAAGGTAAGAAAGAGATCACAGAACTATCCATGGCCCAAGGTTCCTGAATGTATTTTGCAGAGCATAAGCTCAAGAGCTTCTGGTTATTAGGAGGGCTTATATTAAAGAAGGGTTCCATGGTCAAATGAGTTTGGGGTATGCTGGATTAAATAAAGCTGTGTAAACATGTATCTTCACTTTAGGTTTTCTCACAGCCTTTAATACACTAAGGGACACTGTAAAAATCCAAAAGGAGGATATGGTTTGAAGTGTTTCCCAAATCTATTTGATTGTGGAATTTTTACTGGGAAGGAAAAGGAGACACCAATCTAAAATTGAAGGCTTATGATTCACACTGATAATTAGGACATATACCACTGGATCTTAAATCTTTCCTGGAGGGTTTCCAAATTCTGTCCTCATCACCTCTTTCTCTCTTTCTGCTATGTATCAAGAGAAGCCCACCCCCCTCTCCACTTCAGGAACTTTACAGTCAGCATCAAAATGCATACCCATCTACCTTAGCGCACACACATACAATCTTCTATCACCAGTATCTTAACTTCTAACCCAGGAATTCCTGTAAATACCTATTAGTCAACTTGGGAGAAGTAACAATTTTTAATACAGTACAGAAGATGTACATTATGTTTTATTTTATACACGGGGATACTCTCAGAGCAATAGGCCTGAAAGGGTGTGTAAATATTTCATGGTCATTGTAAAGGTTACAACAATCTCTATCACTCTTTAAAATCAGGCACTCATGGGTATCAGACAAAAAATAAATAGTCTGTGCCACCCCTAAGATTACTGTTGTATTTTGGCACCAGGATATGACTCATTAAAAAAAGCATTGGGATGTTACTAAAACACTAATATTTAGTTAAGCAAGCTTAATAAGGTCACAGAAGATGAGACAATATTAGGACACCAATTGTATTTCTCCACACTAATGATGAACAACTGGAAATATTTTAAAACAGTACTATTCACAGTAGCATTAAAAAGTGGAGATAGGGCAGCCCAGGTGGCTCAGTGGTTTAGCGCTGCCTTTAGCCCTGGGTCTGATCCTGGAGACCCGGAATCAAGTCCCATGTTGGGCTCCTACATGGAGCCTGCTTCTCCCTCTGCCTGTGTCTCTGCCTGTCTCTCTCTCTCTCTCTCTCTCTCTCTCTCTGTGTCTCTCATGAATGAATAAATAAATAAATCTTTAAAAAAAGTGGAGATAAATCTAACAAAATAAGTACAAGACCTGCAAGCCAGGAAGTACCAAATGTCAACAGGAGAGGTGATAAAAAGGCCAAAATAAAGAAAAAGTTGTATTATGTTCATAAAATGCAAGATTAAGATCTTAATTCTCCCCAAATTGATCTTTATGATCATCAAAATCCCAGTCAAAACATCAACAAGTATTTTGCTAGATATCAACAAGCTGATACCAAAATTTATATGGAAAAGCAGAGGATCTAGAATGGCCAAAATGATTTTGAAAAGAAAAATAAAATTGGAAGACATTCACTAATTGATCTCAAGACTTACTCCAAAGCTACAAGAATCAAGTCAGTGTAGTACTGACATAAGGATAGACATGTAGATGAATGGAAAATCCTGAAATCAGCTCATAGAGATATGGTCAATTGATAATCAACAGAGGTGCTAAGGTAATGCAATAGAGAAAGTCTTTTCAATAATGGTGCTGGGATGATTAGATGTAATTAGGTGTCAAAAAGCGAACCTTGATCTTTTTTCTTACTATGTATAAAAATTAACTTGAGATGGGTCACCTGGTCGGCTCAGTTGGTTAAGCATCTGCCTAAGGGTTCTGGGATCAAGCAAAGCAGGGAGCCTGCTTCTCCCCTCCCTCTGCTGTTACTCCTGCTTGTGATCTCTCTCTTTCCCTCTCAAATAAATAAATAAAATCTTTAAAAAATTAACTTGAGATGAATCATAGACATACATGTGAAACCTAAAACTACAGAACTTCTAGAAGAAATATATGACCTTAGGTTAGGTAAACATTTCTTAGGACACAAAAAGCGCAAATCATAAGAAAAAAAAATCAGTAAATTAGATGATCAATATTAAAAACATTTGTTCTCCTAAACAGTTATGAAAATGAAATGGTAAGCTACAGACTAAGAAAAATATTTGCAAAAGAAATACCTGATAAGGGATTTGTATTCAGAATATATACAGAACTCTTGTAAATCAATAATAATAAAATAAACGAATCAACTTTTTAGATGGGCAAAAATGTGGACAGATACCTCACCAAAATATGATGGCAAATAAACACAGAAGTCATTAGAAAATACATATTTAAAGCACAATGAGGTGCCACTACATGCATACCAGAATGGCTGAGCATTAACAAGTCTGAAAACATGAGGGGTTGCTGAGATGGAGCAGCTCTAACTCTATTACATTACTGTTTGGAATGCAAAATGGTACAGTCACTTTGGAAATCAGTTGGAGGTTTCCTATAAAGAAACCATGACCAAGCAACTCAGCAATCCCATTCCCAGGTATTTACCTAAGAGAAATGCAAACATATGCCCACACAAAAAACCGTATGTTAATGTTTATAGCAGTTTTATACATAATTTCCACAAAGTGAAACGCCTCAAATATCTTTTAAAAAGGTCAACGGATAAATAAATTATGGTACATCAATACAAGAGAATGGTATTCAGCCCTGAAGAGGTGCTGATGGATGCGACAACATGAACAAATCTCAGAAGTACTCTCACTGAAAGGTACCAGACACAAAATAGTTCATACTGTATGATTCTGTTTATATAATCATCTTGAAAAGGCAAAACTATAGGTACAGAAATCAGATCAGTGATTTCCAGAGACTGTGAGTTATGAAAGAGGATTGACCAGAAAGGGGTACAGGGTAAAGTTTAGAGATGACAGAAATATTCTGTATCTTGATTTTGATGGTAATAGGACTAAGACATTTATGAAAACTCACTGAGTTTTTTAAATTAAGTGTATGAAAACTCAAAGAGTAGATTCTTCTATATGTAAGTTGTACCTCAATAAAACTGATTTTTAAAATAGATCACAGGACACCTGGATGGCTCAGCAGTTAAGCATCTGCTTTTGACTTGGGTCATGATCCTGGGATTGAGTCCCATATCAGGCTCCCTGTGGGGAGCCTGCTTTTCCCTCTGCCTATGTCTCTGTCTCTCTCTCTGTGTCTCTCATGAATAAATAAAGTCTTAAAAAAATAAAATAGGTCATAAATTCACACCTGCTTTGGCTTATCTTACATTTTATCTAATATATCCAAATTATCGTTCTACAACTTAGTAGTATTAAGCATTTTATATACAACTTTAATTTTAATGTTGGTGGATTCTTAGAGATTCAAAATTGTTTGACATATGGTCACAACCACAGTGCAATTTCCCCACACAAGTGGTAAAACACATTGGTGTTATTATGAGAATTCTTAATTGAAGGAAGTGGCCAACGAAAAACCACAAAGAAACGGAAAGTGCCAGATGTTGTGGTTCTGCCTACCAGGTCTGAAACTTCTCAGTCCTGGCCCCGATCTGGGGAACTCTGAGCATCTAGGCTAGACTAGCAGATAGAAAGCCCTTCCCAATCAGGGACATAAAAGATAGCACTTTGTAGTTCCCAACTTACATACTGGTTACCTGTTTCAATAAATGTGCTCCCACCAGTTCATTTACTGCCTCTGGCATCATCCCCATGTCCTTCGCTTTTTTCTCATGCTGGCATGTTCATCTAAAAAGCCAACATTTCCAGAAGTATATAATTATAAGAAAATATTATGAGCAATTCTATGCAAGTAGTTAAAAACCAGGAGGAAATGGATATTTTCCAGAAAAATATGAATGACTAAAATTGATCTATATTACTAAGTGTCATAGAATTGTCACTTATAAAATGGCACATTACTAAAAGTAATTGAATTTTGTGACATGTAAATTATACCTCAATAAAACTGTTTTTAAAAAGTTTGTAAAAGAAATTGATCTACAAAAAAGGACAAAACTTGAACAGACTAGTTATCACAGAAGATGCTGTAAAAATGATTGAAGATCTATCATTTTTAAAGAACCAGAACTAAAGAGTTTCACAGCTGAGTTCTGTCTCACCTTTAAAAAACAGATAATTCCTTTATAATTCAAAATATTACAGGCCGTAATAAAAAGTTGGAAAGTGCCTCAATTCATTTTATGATTCCGACACAACCTTAATACCAAGACCTGATAAAAAATGGTATAAAAAATAGGAAACAATAGCCTTTAGAAATTTCTATGCAAAATTTTAAATTGAGTATTAGCAAAGAGAAGCAAGCAGTTTATCAAAATAACTCTGGTCTATGACCAAGTAAGGCTGGCTTCAGAAATGCAAAGATAATTCAGAATCAAGAAGTTTTTCAACATAATTCATGATATCAACAAATTAAAGGAGAAACATTACATGATCATATCATTAGATGCTAAAAAGCCTTTTTTTTTTTTTTTTTCTGAAATAGTTGCATTCATCAGATATGGTCCATTTGGGCTCAGGAAGCCTTCCCTCTCTGGGAATGAGCCACTCTGTCTGTCAGGTAATGCTAACCTGGGGAGGTTGGAAGTTTTCATCTCTGTCAGATCTTATGGCTTCAGGAGATGGGGCATTTGTTCTTCCTCACTTTTCAGGGAAAGCCTCTCAAAGTGACACCTGTGGGAAACACTGCTGTGAGTGGTGTGGCCCATACCTGTGGAAGACTCCAGTATAAGAATTATACTATCATAAAGAGGAGGACAAAGCTGGAGTGAAATGGAGGAAAACCGAGCCAGGGTCCAGACACCAACACAAGTCCGTTTGTGTGTTTTTGTCCAGCTCCTCAGCCTTTCTAGGCCTCGGTCTGCTCCTTCGAGAAAGGAAGAGCTACTCTATGCCTTAGTTAGGTTCCAGTCTACTCCATAGTTAACATTTCTTCTGCTTGACCAACTTCTTTTAAAGAGACACAGGGCAGCATTAACTGCACATTGACATAGTGGAATATCAACCTTTGACATGAAGGTAGGAATTCCTCCCTGATATTTCGATTATGTCTTATGGTTGATGTTTTTCTCCCATAAGAAGTCACCTGCGGGCTTTTAGAAATTAATGGAAGGGGTGCCTGGCTGGCTCAGTGAGTAGAGTGGGACCCTTGTTCTCAGGGGTGATGCATTCAAGCCCCACGTTGGGGACAGAGATTACTTAAAAATAAAATCTTTAGAAAAAATTAATAGTAAACAGCATTCAACAGGGAAAGTTTTATTTTATACACAATTTTAAGGTAGCATTTACCAAATAGGAGAAGAGATATAACAGGTTTTTAAAAAATGGATTGTAGAGTCAAATATGACTTTCCAGGTTTTAAATAGAACACATTTCTCAATTGATGGAGCTAAACTTTAATTTCTAATGAGCACAGCAAGCTCCAAAAAGGGGTATCATATGTCCCAAACATGATTAACCTCAGCTAGCTTACCTCCCTTCCTCTCTCCTTTCCCTTCTCTCTTCCCTCCCTCCTTCCTTCCTTTTTCTTCTTCTTCTTTTTTTAAGATTTTATTTATTTATTTGACAGAGATAGCATGAGTGGGGACAGAGGGAGATGGAGAAGCAGACTCCCTACTGAGCAGGGAGCCCAATGTGGGGTTTGATGTGGGGCTTAATTCTAGGACTCTGGGATCATGACCTGAGCCAAAGGCAGATGCGTAACTTGCTGAGCCACCCAGGCACCCTCCTTCCTTCTTTCATCCCTTCCTTCTTAGCAGAGTCTCAAAGGACTAGCATTTTTCAGAAGGGCTCTGGAAAACACTAAATGCACAAGGTGGAAACTTATGCAAAATTAGAAATAAAAATAAAAGTAGTTTTGCTCTGAGTTATCTAGACTCTGTGTTTGCCTTTTGGAGGCTGTTTAAGTCTTTACAATTTTTTTTTCTCACAGTGAAGTGAGAAGTCCTGTTTTCCAAAGACAGGTGTTTCTTCTACCTCAAGAGGTTAAGTCTGAAATGAGAGATGGGAGTTGGCAGCTCAGAAGAGCACAGAGGGCAACTACTGCCTTGGATTTGCTCACCATTTCTGGATGAGAGCAGTGAGCATGGAGAGACAAAGTCATCACGGCCCTAAATCCCCAATCATGCAGGCCTCCACTCCAAAAACCACTGGGGCAGCTGGCCCTGCAAGAGCCTAAAGGTTAAGCACATACCATTGACCTTAGAGAAATGAGTTCTCACATTAAATACGATGTGTTCTCTGGCTTTGCCTGATTACACTGAAAAGTGCACTGGGAGCATTATTTAAGGCTTTGATGTTCCACCTGCATTTATATGACACAAAATCAATATCTTTACACTCCTGTTGTTCGCCTGTATTATGTTCAACTACTGAGTGGCTTTTAAGACACCAATCAGGTTTAACATCTTGTGTGTTACATAAGCAAGTGTGTGAACAAGAAAAATACTTCTCTATGTTTTCTTTCCCTCTAGGTTGTCAGGACAAGAAACATGAAACAGCTTATTTGGAGTATGTGGATATACAGATACACAATTTATAATCTTGATAACAGAAAAATGTTTTCTCCTTTAAAAGATTCTTGACGATGGTGCTTTTAGAGAACACTGAAAGAATGGATTATTCAATAAATAGCATGGACTGGCTTTCCATTTGGGAGAAAATATTAGATCTCAAGATAGACACATATAAATATAGATTCCCGGATGGTTTAACTTTTTAAACACAGAAAGTACAGGCATTTTACAAATACTAGGAAAATGTTTAAAAATTTTAATAAAGTCATAAAGGAAAGGAGTAATGTATTTGACTATGTAAAATTTATAAATAGCAAAAAATAATGCAAATAAAGTTAACTTCACCTAACCTTTATTCAATACTATGTGACAAAAACTAAGAGGTATGTATAATAAAGGGATTTATGATAAGGAATTGGCACAAGTTATTATGTAAGCTGAAGACCCAGGAGAACTGATGTATAGTACCAGTCCTGGTCTGAAGGCCTGAGAACCAGGAGAGTCAATGATGGAAGTTTCAGTCCAAAGGCCACAGAGATGCAAGAAGAGCTGCTATTTCAGCCCAGGTCTGAGAGCCAGAAAAGACCAAGATGCCAGCTCAACAGTAAGGCAGGGAGGTCTTATTCAAACTTTTTGTTCTATTTAAGTCTTCAATTAATTGGATGAGGCCCACCCACAGTAGGGAAGGCAATCAGCTTTACTCAGCCTGTCCATTCAAATTTAATCTCACCTAGAAATACTCTCACAGACACACCCAGAATAATAATATTTGACCAAATGTCTGGGCACTGTATGGCCCAGTCAAGTTGACACACAAAACTAACCATCATGCAGATACTGTCTCCTTATAGTATGTGGGGAAACTAAGGCTTAAATTGTTTGGAAACTAAGGCTTAAATTGTTTCGCCAGAATCCCACAGCTAGGATGGTAGAGGCAAACCTTGTTGCCAGCTCTATCTAAAGTCATAAGGGAATCAACAAACTGGGGGAAATGTGTGCAAAATACAAGACAAAATAAAAATATCAATAGCAATAACAGTCTTTTATAAATCAATAAAAATTATAAGTACCTCTATATTAGAATTGGAAAACAAAACATTTAGACAAAACAAATAATGAAAGAGGAAATGGCTATTAAATAAGTATGCTCAATCTCATTAATGATAAAAGAAATGCAAAACAAAACAAAAAGTATCATTACAGATAACACATCTGTATCTGATACGACATCAGATTTGAAGATTATATAGAATGATCATATCAAATGTAAACTCTTCCTCTCATGTTAGGTGCTTTAGAATGATTTTTGTACCGAAGTATTCCTCTCAGGCAAAGTTTGAGAATGCTTTGACTTCTATTCAAATGCCCCCCCCCATCTGTTTTCTTATTATTGTCTATTACAGGCCCTCAATCTCTTATCTACAATTCTAAAAAAATTTTTAAAAAGCTTTGAACAGTTTTGTAATACTTTAGTAGCAAAACTTTATCTGATTAGAGTTTAGTTAATGGGAAAACCTGAGTTGAACTGCTAAGATACTCTGAAAGATTCTATTTATCACAGAGTAAACGATTCATGTTTTGCTGTAGAAATAATTATGCCCTTGATTATAAGGCATTGCCCATTCTTCAAGGATTTTTTAGGTAATAAATATATACAATAAATTATCATTTAAAATGGAAAATTCTCAATTCCTAAATACAATGGGCCTCATAGGTTTTAGAAAAGAGTAGTGAGTCTTTATTTTAGTTTTGTATAAAAAGATGTCTTTTAAAAATTTTACTGGGTGGCTCAGTTAGTAAATTTTACTGGGTGGCTCTGTCAGTTAAGCATCTGATTTTGGCTTCATGACCTCAGGGTCCTGGGATAGAGCCCTGTGTCAGGCTCCGCACTCGGCAAGGAGTCTGCTTCTGCCTCTCCATCTCCCTTCCCACTTGCTTTCCCTCTCTCTCAAATAAATATATAAAATCTTTAAAAAGATAAAAATAAAAATTTTACTCTTAATATTTACCTTCCCAACATATTTAAACAAACCTCAAACTGGTAAGAGGATCTACCAAAAATCCTACTACTACCATCATACTTAAACTTAATCAGAGAGAATTCAAGAATGTGTATTCTCACCACTCTGTTCAATATTGTACTAGCAGATTCTCCTCTGTTCAATCATTGAGATGATGATGGCCATGGCTAACACTTTCATTTGAGCCTTTGAGCTGGAGGAGTCTAGTCAAACCACATCCAGACTCTTGGCCTACAAACACTGTAAGATAATGGATATCATTTTGTTAAGCCATTTAAGTCTGGGTCTAATTTGTTATGCAGCATTAGTCACATAGTACTAGAACTAAAAATAGTTATTAAAACAGCTGAGTTTTTCAAGTTCATAGGGTAAAAGGTCAATATGGGAAAAATGGTTACTTCCTTACCCTAGCTGTAAACAATTGGAAATTGAAAAAATTTTAAATATGCCATTTACTTTGGCATGAAAAAAAATCCATTAAACACAAAAGAGGGCAGCTCGGGCGGCTCAGTGGTTTAGTGCCGCCTTTAGCCAAGGGCCTGACCCTGGAGACCTGGGATCAAGTCCCACATCAGGCTCCCTGCATGGAGCCTGCTTCTTCCTCTGCCTGTGTCTCTGCCTTTCTCTCCCTCTCTCTGTATCTCTCATGAATGAATAAATAAATAAAATCTTTTTAAAAAACCCACAAAGGTAAATTTAGCAAAATACATGCAAGACTTGTTTGTTGAAAACTATAAAATATTTCTAATAGAAATTAAAGAAGCCCTAAAGAAAAGACATATTATGTTCATGAATAGGAAGGCCCACTATTGATAAGATATTAATTATCCCCAAGTTGACCTATGGAGTTAATGCAATTTCAACCTAAATCTGAGCAGGCAATTTTGTATACACTGACAACTTATTCTAAAATTTCTATTGAAATTCAAAGGACCTAAAATAGCCAAAACAATTCTGAAGAAAAAAAAGATGAAAGTTAAAGATTTACACTACTTGATTTCGAAACTTATTAGAAAAATACATTAATTGGGATCCCTGGGTGGCGCAGCAGTTTGGCGCCTGCCTTTGGCCCAGGGCGCGATCCTGGTAGACCCGGGATCGAGTCCCACATCGGGCTCCCGGTGCATGGAGCCTGCTTCTCCCTCTGCCTGTGTCTCTGCGCCTCTCTCTCTCTGTGACTATCATAAATAAATAAAAATAAAAAAAAATACATTAATTAAAATAGTGTGGGGAGGAGGGTGGGAAATGGGCTAGATCTGTGATGGGAATTAAGATGGGCACTTGTGATGAGCACTGGGTGTTATACGTAAGTGATGATCATTAAATTCCACACCTGAAACCAATTTTACCATTTATGTTAACTAACTAGAATTTAAATTTTTAAAAATTTCTATCTAGTTAAAGAAATAAAGAACAAAATAGTATGGCACTTCCACAAAGATGGTTATATAGCTGAAGAGAGTTTATAGATAAACCTAGATATATGAGATAAGCTGATTTTCAATGAAGATGTCAACGTGGAAAAGACAGTCTCATCAAAAAACAGAGCTGGAACAACTGGATATCTACGTGAAAAATAAAATTCTGAACCTGAATCCTAATCTCAAACCATATGCTATACACATCTAATAAAGAAATTCACTCCAAGGATGCCTTGGTGGCTCAGTGGTTGAGCATCTGCCGTTGGCTCAGGTCATGATCCCTGGAGTCCCGGGATTGAGTCCCATATCTGGCTCAGGGCAAGGAGCCTGCCTATCCCTCTGCCTATGTCTCTATCTCTTCCTGTGTGTTTCTCATGAATAAATAAAATCTTGAAAAAACAACTAATAGATGGCTACACAAAATGTTTTAAAAAAAAGAAAGAAATTCACTCCAGAATATATAGAGAGATCCCTACAATTCAACAATAAAAATATAAATAACCCAATTTTAAAAATGGTCAAAAGATTAGAAAAGACAGGGATCCCTGGGTGGCGCAGCGGTTTAGCGCCTGCCTTTGGCCCAGAGCGCGATCCTGGAGACGCGGGATCGAATCCCACCTCGGGCTCCCGGTGCATGGAGCCTGCTTCTCCCTCTGCCTGTGTCTCTGCCTCTCTCTCTCTCTCTCTCTTTGTGTGACTATCATAAATAAATAAAAATTAAAAAAAAAAAAGATTTGAAAAGACATTTCACCAAAGAAGATATGTAAAGTTATTAAACCCACCTAAATATGATCAAGATTATTATTCATTAGGGAAATGCAAATTAAAACCACAAGATATACCATATGGTTGTTACAAATTAAAGAGACTAACTACACTATAGTGTTGGTAAGGACATAGTACAACTAGAATTCTTATACATTGCTAATGGAAATTAACATGTACAGCTACATCAGAAAAGTGTTTGGCATTTTCTTTTGAAGTTAAACATGCATTTATCATAGAATCCCACAATCCTACTTCTAGGTATTTATCCAAAGGAAATAAAAACATATGTCCACACAAAGATTTGTACACAAATATTCGTAATTGCTTCATTCATAAAAGCCAAAAATTTGTAAGCATCCCAAATGTCCATCAGTAGGAAAATGGACTACCAATTTGTGGTATATCTTTTTTTTTTTAATTATTATTTTTTTTTAAATTTTTTTAAAAATTTTTATTTATTTATGATAGTCACAGAGAGAGAGAGAGAGAGGCGCAGAGACACAGGCAGAGGGAGAAGCAGGCTCCATGCACCAGGAGCCCGACGTGGGATTCGATCCCGGGTCTCCAGGATCACGCCCTGGGCCAAAGGCAGGCGCCAAACCGCTGCGCCACCCAGGGATCCCCGTGGTATATCTATTGAATGGACTACTACTCAGAAATAAAATACAACTACTGTTACATACAATAACATGCATGAGTCTCAAAGCATTTTGCTGAAAGAAAATATACTATACATACTATATGATTCTATTTATGTAAAATAGAAAAGCTAAACTATATAGAAAACAGACCAGCAGTTGCCAGGTGTCAAGATTGGAGGAGGAAGAAAACAGAACAAATGAGAAAGGGAATTTTTGTGGTTCTGAAAATGCTTAATATTCTTATTTTTGTTATGACTGAGCAGGTGAATATATTTGTCAAAACAAAGCTGTATACTTATTTTTATGCAAATTAATCCTTAATAAAGTTGATTTTAAAAATAAACATCTAGAGAAAAAAATGGATCCAGGATTAAACAGTGTATTGAACATAGATTAACAGAGGATTAGTGTACTAGAATACAGATCAGTGGGAATTACTCAGAATGCAAATAGGGACAAGGAGATATACAGTATTAATAGAATTAAAGAGAAATGAAAAATGAAAAGAAGAAATCTGATACATGTCTAAACAATGTTGCAAAAGGAAAAATTAGAATGGAAAAAACACAATAGAGAAAATGGCTGAGAATTTCACAGAATGGATGAAAGATATAAATCTATAGGTACAAGAAGCATAGCTATTACCAAACAATGAATAATATTAAATTAATCCTGGACACATTGTGGTGAAACTACCAAGTACTAAAGACAAAAAATAAATCTTATAAGCAGCAACAGAGAAAGGACAGAACATCTCCACAGAATAACAATTAGATAAAGAGCAACAGGGGAAGCCAGGAGATGGTGAATTATTATCTCTTCAAAGAACTGAGCAAAAAATAAATATCAGTCTGCAATCATGCACCCAGCAAAGCTATATTTCTAAGTTTTAAAACTATTATAAGAATGAGAACAAACTAAGCATATTTTCTGATTTTAAACAAAAAGAGAAATGGAGAGAGCTCATCATCAACAACCTTTTGTTAAAAGGAAGTTCTGAAAGATTTTCTTTAGAAAGAAGGTAAATAATGTCAGAAGAAAAGTTTGACATGTAAAGAAGGAAAAATGATGAAAGAAATTGATAAACTGTATAATCATTTATCTGTATAAAAATAATAATTTCTAATGCATTTTAAAAAGCATCCATACTTCTGACAACAATATTACGTCAGTTGAAAGGGGGTAATTGGATCAAAGTATTCTTGTATTATTCTGGATGTACTACAGTTTATCTATTCACCTACTAAAGGACATCTTTGCTTCTAATTTTTGACAATTATGAATAAAGTAGTTATAAACATCTGTGTGCAGGTTTTTGTGTGGACATGTTTTCAATACTTTTGTGTAAATACCAAGGAGTATAATTGCTAGATTGTATGGTAAAGGTATGTTTAGTTTTTTTTTAAAAAAAAGAATGTCAGGGCAGCCCCAGTGGCTCAGTGGTTTAGCACCATCTTCAGTCCAGGGTGTGATCCTGGAGACCCAGGATTGAGTCCCGTGTCGGGCTTCCTGCATGGAGCCTGTTTCTCTCTCTGCTTCTCTCTCTCTCTCTCTCTCTCTCTCTCTCTCTCTCTCTGTGTGTGTCTCATGAATAAATAAATAAACTCTTTTAAAAAAAGAGAAAAACAAAGAATGTCAAACTGTCTTCTGCACTGGCTATACCATTTTGCATTCCCACCAGCAATGAATGAGAGTTCCTGTTGTTCTGCATCCTCACCTTCAATTGATGCTGTCAGTGTTCTGGGTTTTGGCCATTCTAATAAATATGTATCTTCTTTGATGAGAGCTTATAAGGTCTTGGTCCATATTCACTTGGTTGTTTGCCTTTAACAGACCAGTCTTTTGAAAATATTTTCTCCAAGTCTGTGGCTTATATTTTTATTCTCTTGAAATTGTTTTTCACAGAGCAATTCTTTCTTTCATGGATCATGTCCTTGGTGTTGTATTGAAAAAGTCATCACCAAATTCAAAAGTCATCTAGGTTGTTTCTCATGGTATCTTCTAGGAGTTTAAATTTTTTGCATTTTGCATTTGGTTCTGTGATCCATTTTGACTTAATTTTTGTGGATAGTGGGAAGTCTGTGTCTAGATATTTTATTTTTTGCATGTGGAAGTCTAGTTATTCCAGCACCATTTGTTGAAAAAATTATCTTTTCTCCATTGTATTGTCTTTGCTCCTTCATCAAATATCAATTGACCACATTCATGGGTCTGTGGGTGTGCTCTCTCTTCCATTCCATTTGTCTATTTGTCTATTCTTTCAACAGCACCACAATGCCTTAATTAGAGTAGCTTTATAGTAAGCCTTGAAGTAGGGTACGCCAGTCCTCTAAATGCTCTTCTCCTTAAATATGGTGTTGCTTATTCTGAGTCTTTTGCCTCTCCACATAAACTTTAGAAACAGTTTGTCAATATCCATAAAAATAACTTGCTGGTATTTTGATTGGGATTACATTGAATTTGTAAGTTAAGCTGGGAAGAACTGGCATCTTGACAGTGTTGAATCTTTCCAACCAAGAACATGTAATATCTCTCCATTTATAGGTTCATCTTTGATTTCATTCATCAGATTTTTTAAATTGTCTTCATCTAGATCTTATTTATATTTTGTTAGATTTATATCTAAATATATGTATTTGGGGTGCAAACATAAATAGTAGAGTGCTTTTAATTTCAAATTCCACTTGTTCATTGCTGGTATAGAGGAATGAGATTGACTCTTTTTCTAGTTTTCTAAGGTGGAAGCCTAGGTGTTTGGATCTTTCTTCTTTTTTAATATATGCATTCAATGCTATAAATTTTCTTCTAATCATTGCTTTCACTGCATCCCACAAATTTTAACAAGTTTTTTTATATTTTCATTTAGTCCAAAATATTTTTTAAACTATCTCAAGATATTTTATCTTTTATTTCAAGCATAAATGGCTCAGTTGGTTAAGCATCTAACTCCTGATCTCAGGGTTGTGAGCTCAAAGCATGGAGCTTACTTAAGAAAAAAAATTATCTCAAGATAATTTGATCTTCTTTGGTCTATGTGTTAATTAGAAATATGTTGTTTAGTCTCTATGTATTTTGGATTTTTCCAGTTATTTTTGTTATTGATATGTAGTTTAATTCTATTACAGTCTGACAGCAAACATTGTATGATTTATATTCTTTTAAAATTTTTAAACTGTGTTTTATGGCTCAGAATGTGGTCTACCTTAGTGAATATTCCATGTGAGCTTGAAAAGACTATATATTCTGCTGTTGGTGGATGAAGTAGTCTACAGTTGTCAATTACATGTAGTTGATTGATGATGTTGTTGAGTTAATTATTTTCTGCCCGTTGGATCTGTCCATTTATGATAGAAGAGTGTTAAAGTATCAGCTACAATAGTGGATTCATCTATTTTTCCTTGCAGTTCTGTCAGTCTTTGCTCACATACATTGTTGCTCTGTTGTTAGATGAATGCACATTTAAAAGTTGTTATGTCTTCTGGAAGAAGTGACAGTTTGTAATGCCCCTTTGAAGTCTACTCTTTCTCAAATTAATGTAACTACTCCTGATTTCCTTGGAATAGTGTTAGCATGGTACATCTTTTTCTATCCTTTTAATCTATAAATGTCTAATATATGGTGGATTTTTTAATAGATAACAGATAGTTGGGTTTTGTTTTTTGATCATTCTGGCAATCTCTGTCTTTTAATTGGTACATTTAGACCATTGATATTCAAAGTGATTATTGATATAGTTGGAAATAGCTACCATATTTGTTACTGTTTTTTATTTGTTACCTTTGTTCGTTGTTTCTATTTTTGTCTTCCATGCTTTGCCTGCCTTTTGTGGCTTAAATTGAGCACTTTATACATGACTGCTTCTTTCTATCTTCTTTTTTCCTCCTTGGCCCTCCATTATTTTCTGACAAAAACCTATCCAACTTCCAAGGCCATTGCCAAAGCCACATACCTTGGAAAGGTAGGCAGAAATTCCAAGGTAGGCAGGTATTGTTTCTCCACACCCTGAACTCCCCCTGTACATGATTTCATTAGTCCCATGTTACTTGTCCTGATGAGTGTTACGACAGCTATTTATCATATACTCAATTCCCCAGCAGGCTTAAGGTTTCTTAAAAGCAGGACTGTGAGGTTTTGTTTTGTTTTTGTTTTTTTTAATCTTTGCATCACCTTTGCAACATAGCTCAGAGCCAAGTACAGAGAAAATAAATATTTGTTCAACAAACTGAAGTACTAAATAGTGTGATACACATAAAAAGCCCCATTGCAGCTCAGAATGGAGAGATCAATGTGGTCTGAAGTAGCCATGGAAGGCTGAAAGGAGTGGGGGGTAGGTGGAAAGAGGTTAAGGTGAAGGGGTCCTTGTGGAAGAAGGAACAGCTCCAACATAGGCATGGAAACGTGATGGGCATTAAAGCAGCCTGTCCTCCCTCTTATCTCAAAGAGAATGGATTGGCAGAGAAAGTGCTCTTTACTGACTGGCCATTCTCAAGTGTCTTATCTCTGTAAGATATACCCTCTAGTTATATTATTACTTCAGTCCAACTGTGTATGAGGCAATGAAGTATGAAGTATGGAATAAAATGTTCTTCCCAAAAGACTGTTTTCTTTAGAGTCTGCCTGCAATATAAATGAAGTGATAATCTGTGCCAAACTTGGACTAACATATATTTATTCATTCTTTAATAAATTTGATTAAGAAATAATTATGGGCCAGAATTGTGCTAAGTGCCACAAATACAGCACTAGATAAAATGTGATTACTGGCTTTTGAAAGGCTCATAGTCTAGAGAAATTAGCTCTCAGAAAGTTGAAAATTGTCCATTTCAATGCATTCTTTTTGTGAGTAATCTTAGAGTCATCATATTTTGGAGTATTTGGACAACTACATTCACCTGAGGCTTACCATGTCTCTCCCAAGGGCAGAGCTTAGTGTAGTTAAGTGTGGGAGTCACAGAGAGGTTCTTATCATATGGCTTTATGATAGTGCAGAATAAATCCAACTTACCTTGCTACATACTTCAATGAAAGGAAACAGATTGATGCAGGAAAAAGAAAATAATTTTTAAAAGCACAGTTAAAACCCTCAGAGAGATTCAAACATCAGAGCCATAAAACTATTACAGGCTACTATTAAAAAGAAGTATCCAGAGTTCCTAGAAATTAAAAATTAGGAGAGCCAAAATAAAAAGTAATTCAAACAGAAGAGCTGAATATCAGAAGTGACAGGACTAAAGTTCAACATGTAAAGCTAGAAGATTAAGCTGATGAATTTTTGCAAAATACAGTGCAAAAATAACAAAAGGATAAAGAGTTTAAAGGAAAATTAAGAGTCATGGATGATAGTCTGAGATCCAAAATCTATCTAATAAGACTTGTAAAAGGAGATATGAGGGCAGCCCTGGTGGCCCAGCAGTTTAGGGCCACCTTCAGCCTGGGGTGTGGTCCTGGAGACCCGGAATTGAGTCCCACATTGGGCTCCCTATATGGAGCCTGCTTCTCCCTCTGCCTGTGTCTCTGCCTCTCTCTCTCTCTCTCTGTGTGTCTGTCATGAATAAATAAATAAAATCTTTTAAAAAATAAAATAAAAGGAGATATGAGAGAAGATGGAGAGAATTAAATAAATACTAAAGAGAAAATTTTCCTGAAACGAAGGAAGATTTAAGTGATTAGATAGAGAACACATGCTAAAAGCTTTATATAAATGCTGGAGGTGGGTGTACCCATAACATATAGACAAATATTGGGGAAATTTGTGACACTTGAGAATAAAAGGAAAACCTATAAAGCTTCTAGTATTTCGGGGGCAGGGGATGCAAGAAGATTACTTACTAAAGAATGGTAATTAAACTGACATTGGACTTCTAATATGAAACACATAATGCGAGAAAACAATGGGGAAAAAGTCTCTATCCTTAAAAGTCAGAGAAAAAAGAATTTTGAACTAAATTTCTATACCAATTGATAAACAATTCAACTAGACAGAAAAAATGCCCCCTAAAAATATCCATATCCTAATCCTGGAACCTATAACTATTTCCTTATATGGCAAAAAAGACTTCATTGATATGATTAAATTAAAGATCTTGAGATGAAGAAACTATCCTAGATTATACAGGTGGGACCTAAATGCAATCACATGTATCCTTAAAAGAGAAGCCAGAAGGAAATTTGACAGAAGAGGAGGCAATGGGGCTCTGAAGGGAAAGAATGGGTTGACGAAACCACCGCCACAAGCCAAGGAAAACAACATCCACGAGATGCTTAAGAGGCAATGAATAGATGCTTCCCTGGAGCTTCTGGAGGGAGCAATGCCAAGCTGATACCTTGATTTCAGTCCAGTGATACTGATTTCAGACTTTTGGCCTCTAGAACTGTGAGACAACAAGTTTCCGTTGTTTTAAGACACCAAGTTTGGGTTACTTTGTTAGAGCAGCTATAAGAGACTGATACAGTGAGTAGTACAATGAAAATTTTAAGTGCAGGACACACAAATGAGCTAAGATTACCAGAAAGACTAAGATAGTATTTCAAAGCCAAAGAAAGACATAAGCATCACAAGATTCAAAGTAACCTGATTCCAATATTAAATTATTAACATATATTAATAACCAGTAAAACTGGGGATAAATACAGATTTTAACCAACAGTATTTTTTTACTTGAGCATTTCCTATTTGAATCAGCCTCCTCTGTCCCAGTATTTTAAAGCTACGTAAGATCCATACTGGCACCTGGGACAGAATGATTCCAAAAACTCCTTTTTGCGGAACTCTTCACTGTCCCAGGCTTGGTGTTTAGTAAAGTCGTGCAGTAACCAAATATCACAACAGGAGTTAGGATCATAAATGTATTACCAGTATATTCAAACATCCTCTCTTCTGATACATTTGGAATTTTCCTTCTTTTATATAAATTCAATACAGCAGCAGCCTATACTATTGCTCTTTAAGTCACACACATATACTGGAACTCATAACAAATGCTCCTTTAGAAAAAGACATCATGGATTACATGGTAATGGGAAGTTAGCACAGGTGGCCCCACTGTGTATAAATACTGTAAGTCAACCAAATCATTTCATAGAATGCCACTGTACTTGTAATAGACTATTCTCCATCTTTACAAATACCTCTTTAATTAATTCATTCAGTGTATTAGAGGAGCCAGTATATAGTATATTTTGTAGGGAAAAAATGTAGAAAAAAATGGCTCCTAGTCAGAGGAAACATTACCTGCTTGGAAAAAGAAGACTCTACACAACAACTGGAGAACTATGTTCAACAATACTTGCTGAGGTGCTAAGACTATTCTGGTGCTTCATTTCACTTCTTCCTGTTGAAATGAATGTAGCTAGAGTCCAAGGACTACATCCAACTTTTTTACAAATGTGAAGACTCCTTAACTGATTTTATTCATTTTTCAATTTGATGCCAATTTATTACTTTGCATAATGAAAAATATACCTGTCATGTATATTGACTAAGACATGATTAGGCTGCTCCCATTATTTTCTGCCCTATACTCCACTTTGAGACAGAATTATGTGGAAAGCCAAATGCTAACTGAAAGGTTGCTTGGGAGCATGGACTCAGTGCCAGGTGTTATGTGGATAATGTACAAGTTTAATGGTGTCAACTATGACAGTCTTTCCAAACTCTGTGTATGGTTCACCTGACCTGACACAATTCAAGAGAATCACCTTGTATGAATTAGCACCCATCATTCCAGCCTGAGTGGGTATATCTAAATTAGTAAAGCTTTGTCTCCTCAAGCTTTGCTACAGCTCTGCTCACAATGGATTAACATTCTAGGTAACACAGGTGCTTTTAGGAGCTGACGTAGGAGTCAACTATCTCATATAAAGCAATTTTAAACCACAGGCCTGGAAAAAAGCATATTTGCTAATAATGATACAAGCCGGAAACCATTTTTTCAAGAAGCCTTTCCATTTCAGGTCTAAGCTACCTCCACAGCTGCTTGTTGGCAGGGTGGTGTAGCCACACAGTGGAGAACAGTGCATGTTCTTTCAGAACATGGCATTATTTATTGACTATCTGCCTCACTCGCATCTGTGAGACGTGGAAACTCACCAATGGTTTATAAGACCATCAGTTTTAAACAACACCATCCATCACAAAATGGAAAGGAGTGATCAACATTCCCTCAACTGCAATGCATTATACAAGGGTCAGCAAGTGGGAGTCATGGTTGGCGACACAATTGCTGGCCTCAGGTAGCAAATCCATCCTTCCAGCTGTTCTGATCCATATGGGTTCAATGAACCACAGAGAGTGCAGCCTCTTTTCATTGGGAGTATCTGCTATAACTCTTCCATCCAAACCCCATAACAAAACAACTGTAAGGTAAGCTGATGACTATTTATCTAAACTTTATATGGTAGTCAAGTGCTGACAAAGAGGAAAACATGCACATCAATGAGCAGACAGATGCAATGAGGGAAATTAAGGTGTTCTTATCTTGAAGAAACCAAACATTTCAAATGTAGGAAAAAATTAAAATAATTTAGTCATTAAGTTAAAGCCAGATGGAAAGTCACTACTGCTATTTTCCCTGCTAAGCAAATTGTAGGGCTGTCCTTGATAATCCTAACACTCAATTTCTTACAACATAAAACTGTTAGGATAATATTCCACAATCATTCAGTTGTCAAAAACCAAGATTCTCACTTCAGTTTCTAGGGCCTCGAAATGAATTTCAAAATACAAGTAGTGCCTCTTCTTCTTGCATTTTGGCTGCCAATTTTACCTTTGCCCCAGAACGGCAAATTTTCACCCCAAGAATTTCCCATTGACATCTGACTTACATTCCACACAAAAACTTAAAAAAAAATAAATTGATGTATAAGACCTGATATGTTCCCTTAACATCTCTGATTTTCATTTTCTTCATCTATAAAATGGGATCACAATAACTGTCCTCCCTTTAACGCAGTGGTTCTCAACCAGGGGTGATTTCCACCTCCCAGAGTACATGCAGCAATATCTGGAGACATTTTTGGTGTCACAATTTGGGGGAGGTGATTGCTAATGGCATCTAGTAGGTAGAGGCTACTAAATATTCTCAATGCACAGGGAGCCCCCCTCAAAGAACTGTCCAGTCCAAAATGTCATTAGTGCCAAGGGTTAGAAACTCTGCCTTAATATAATGAGGTTATCATAGAGATCAAAGTAGGTGGTTAGTAAAATATTTTATTAATGGTAATAATAACAATAAATCTTAATTTGTAGCTTCTCCTTTTTCCACTAAATAAATTAAACTCTTCTTGGTGCATCACAAAACTTGTGTAAAGGACCAATGATTGCCGAAGGAAAACACTGACACTGAGAAGTGTAAGCTGAGAATTTCAGTGATGCAGAGGCTACCCTAATCACATCACTAAAAACTCAGACATAGGCCTGGGTCACCAAGATTACAATGCTTTCTCTACACTGAGCTCGTGTGGCTCATCCCCTGGCTTTTGGTGTAAGATCAGCTGGGAGACTGATAGATGAACTTTGGAGCAAGGTCCACTGGGCAGGATTTACCGGTACTACTCTGGGCAAGCAGAATGGGCCAGCTGCTTGATACTGACTTGTCAGGGGCCCCATGAAGAGGTCTCATAGGATCAAACAATGTTTGTGGAGGGTCACTGGTAAAGTCTGACTGGGGTAGGAGTTAACTAGGTAAAGTAACTGTCAGGGAGGGACATATCAGCAGAAGACAAAGCACAAAACTGGCCTTATTCCTAAAGCATCTTCCTTTGGTAGTGGATCATACTGTGGTGGTTCATTGGTTCTCAAATTCATTTCTTGCCCTTCTCTGCTCTTCTTGGGGTATGTGGGGTAGTGTAGGCAGCTTTCCCTAGGCTCCAAATGCAGTGGGCATTTTACAGGGTTTCCTAATAAGAGATTAAAGGGCAGGAGCAAAGAAGAAGCTAGAGTATTTCTCCCTTCCTTCTTTGCCTCCAGTGTCTCTCTGGAAATGAGAGTATCACCTCCTTGGCAATGACTGCATCACCTCCTTGGTGTCAGCATCCATCAGATAGGGCCTCTGTGGTTTCAGGTTCTAACAGATGCCCCCAGACCCTGAGCTGTGGTAACTTCACTTCCTCCTTTTGGTTCTCCAGTCTAGGGGGTAACTTTTTGCTGCTGTAAACTTTTGGGTTGCCTCCCCTTCTTTTTTTCTTCTCAATTTCTCTGGCATCTGAGTAACCAATTCCTTATACTCAATTCTCTCTGACTTAGAGAATTTCCTTTCTCCTGGTTGGACCTTAAGTGATATTTTTCAGGGTAGAGAATAGGACACACCTAGAGCTCACACAGTTTTTTAAGTATAAGAAGAGCATGGCAAGAAAAGGATGCAGAGGCAGCTGACATTCACTAGCCCAACAAATAGCTCTCAAACACCCACTCTGTTGAAAATTGTGCTGGGTATAGGAATTTGGGATGAACAAAAATGTAGACCACTTATAACCACCAACAAATAATAATACAAATAACTATAAAATTATCATATACTAGTGAATTGCCCTACTTAGAATTTTTTTTTTTTAATTCAAGAATTCTGGTAACTCAAACCCAAGAAAATCATCACAACTTCTTCCATCGAGGTAAGAACTGAGCTGAGGTTCAGCCTAATAATATACTGGAGAGACAAGTTATAATTCTCCAGGTTTATAATTTCTAATATGAGTATCATTAAGCTGCTTTTCCAAACCCCAAAATAATAGCCAATCCAGTTACCTTCTGCTCCTCAGTGATGCTTGGGGAGTAATGTATTTTTAAAAAGATTCTTTTCCAGTTTAAAGTCATATATCAGAGCTGAGAAAAATTAACAGGCCTTGGATTAGAGGTTTCCTGGATGACCAAGTGATCTTGTTAACCAACCAGCTACATAAGAATATTTATGTAAAGAAAGAGAAAGCAGTTATAAGACTGGTCTAATGATTCAAGACATGAAATACATTCATTCTGGGAGCTATTTGAAGAATATAGTGAAACATAAATATAACTAAAAAACTATATTGTTGAGCCAACTGAAGAGACTGAGAATCAAATTCTAGTCATATACATTTGCAAAGTTCCCCCTTTGAAGTCAACAGGCACTACATGTATGTCTAAGGGCATTATATTTACAAATTTTGCCCATTCCCAATTTGGGGTAATTTTTTTCTATAACAATAATAGAAGTTTATAGATTAGTCACTGCTTTTGTATAGTCTGTTCCAGTCTATTTTACTAAATCCACAGTAGTCTCATTAAGGTTTAACTGCTCCTTAAAAAGGGAAATTGAGGTAGTCACAAAATAAATGGCCCCCAAATTGTCTTATAAATCTGTGGCTAATTAAGAAATCCAAATTTTTAAATTCTATACAATGCTACTCGAACTGAAGACGCAAGGGTGATCAAATTTCCTTTGTGTAATAACACCTGTGGGCTTAAACAGCACATGATCTCTTCATTAGACTCCTTTTCTAGATATACATGCAAAATAAAAATCTTAGGAAAATAAAAACCTTTGGTTAAAAATGCAACTTCTTGAAACACCTCATTTGAAAATCCTTAGATGCTTAAAAATAAAACCCTCCCTTTTCTTAAGCAAAAAGCAACTTTTAAAACAGAAATAGTTAACATTAGTAGCTGATTAGTAGTTGAATAATTACATTCACTTCAGTGAAGACTGTAAACAAAGAGATATTAAGTAATTTTTTCACAAGTATCCTGCTGTGATACCAGCTGATCAGGTTTAATAGCAACCAGCATTTCTACTAATTTTGCAAGAAAGATATATTTTGAGGATAATTTCATCTAGCGTGAGTGTAAATAATCTGTTCAGCAGCAAGCTTACAGTGACACCATGTAGCATAACCACCAGTGATCAACTCGAAAATGTAATTTTTAGAACTGTAGTATTTGCAAATTAAAGGATTAATGTTAACTTCAGTCAATTCAGGAAATAAACTTGATTAGCAGAATGCATTAATATCAAATCAGTTTTGCAGATAACATGTTCCCAGATATATCCCAAGGTGTCTGTCTTACTCTCTTTCTCTAGAGAACCCTAAAGGATAACACTTTTCATTCTAATTGTATTATTTTAATATTCATCTTGTAAACAATGCAATGTTTTGCATGAAGGTAAAAATTTAGGTTGCTTTTTAAATGAATCCCCAAGGAACTGGGGTATTAGAAAATCTAGTTTATTTTTTAATTGATATCGAAGTACAGCAGAGAAACCACAGGCATTATGACATCATGATTTTCTTTTTATTGTTAAATATACAATTATGTAAAGGATGAAGACTCTGTAGTTATTCCTCTAAATAATATATAAACCCTGGAATGAATTTTCATAGAACATAAACACACTATAAACAAAATGAAAATAAAAAATCTATTAATTTTTTAAAGTTCAGCCCTTTGTATAGATATTTAATTATATTATTTTGAAGCAAAAATGGGGCCAGAAAGGCATGAGCATTTCAACAGCACAAAACATGGTAGCAACTGGTAAAATTAAAAATTTTTTTTTCATATGTAAAAGACAAATATAGTATTATTAGAAATCTAACCATCCCTTCCTATGGGTGCTTTGATCACTGTGACCATGATTTCATAATCATGGTCGTAATCTCTATTAGATGATACCATGCTTAATTATCAGGATATTAAAAACACAACATAATAGGGGTGCCTGGGTGGCTCAGTCAGTTAAGCAAGCATCTGCCTTCTGTTCAGGTCATGATCCCAGGGTCCTAGGATGGAGCCCCACATCAGGCTCCCTGCTCAGTGGGGTATCTGCTTCTCCCTCTCCCTCTACCTGCCGCTCACCAAGCTTGTGCTCTCTCTCTGTCAAATAAAAAAATAAAATCTAAAAAAGAAATACAACATAACAGAATTACCAAGTTATAATGTGTCCAAAAGTATCTATTTTTAAAGGTAAAGATAAAATAAAAAATAAATAAAGGTAAAGATAATATGACAAAAGATATGATAGGTATTTTAGGAAAACTTATTTCTATTCAGAGATAATGAAATACATAAGAAAAATTTTTCTCTCTGGCAAATGCAAATAAAAGTAATTATTTTTGCAAAGTACTTAACACATAATAGGAAGGAAATATTTGAACACAGTTAATTTAATATATTTCTAATTCCTCAAACTCTTGCCTCTTAGGCTAGTTTTCAAAAGCTCTGCAAAACACAGAAACTCAGTTTATTAAAAAGGTTTAGACTAAGTCAAAAAAAGAAGACCACAAATGTTTACAACCTGTTTACAGAGCTTAAAAGAGTAGAAGTTTATTCATAAGAGGTACTGAATGTTCTCTATTGAAGTGGGAAAGTGCACATCCTGATACCAGCCATTTATAGATATTTCTTGTTGTATACTAAATTTTGTTACTGATAAAGAATTTATACATACCTTATATGAAGTCACTAATGGTTTATTATTTTTAAATTTTTAAGAGATCAAATACCGAGAATGCCATATAAATTTTCACTTCCTTTAAAAAAAAAGATTTATTTATTTATTTGAGAGAGAGAGAGGGAGAAAGAGAGAGTGCAAGCAGAGGAGGGGAGGGGCAGAGAGAGAGAGGAAGAGAGAGAATCTCAAGCAGACTCTCCACTAAGCAGGGAGCCTGATACAGGGCTTGATCTCACAACTCTTGAGATCATGACCTGAGCCGAAGTCAAAAGTCAGATGTTTGATGAATTGAGCCACCCAGGTGCCCCTAAATTGTCACTTCTTAAAGACCAACTGAAAGCTAGGAAGAATAAAAAAAATTTAGAAAAGGGAAAGTGAGCAGGAAGCTCATGCATTTTCTAGCAAAGATAATCTCAAGTATCCCAATATTATATATTTTCTTACAATATTTTTATATGTAAAAAGCCTGATTTTTAAAATATGATTTGTATCACAACACATGAGAAAGATAAGAAAAATAAAGCACTAATCTTCTTCCTGTTAGTGCATGAATGTTGAAAATTAGAGACTTTCAGGTTGTCTTAAACTTAAAAAAATTTTATGACATCTAAAACTGGGAAAACCACAACCTGTTAATTAACTTACTAGAAAAGGGAATAGTCTATTTAGTAAAACTCTTTCACAATAAATTTTATTTCTAGCAGTTGAAAAATCAACTGCTGTGCGAATTGCCTTCCCACTCTAAATAACTAGATATCCATGCAAGATACATTTAAAAGTGGTTTCAGAGGCTCCTGGCCAGCCCAGTTGGAAGAACATGAAATTCCTGACCTCGTGGTTGTGAGTTTAAGCCCCATGTGGGGTGTAGAGATTACTTAAATAAATAAAACTTTAAAAATAAGTAAGTAAGTAAATAAATAAATACTTCAGGCAGAGGAGGACTATGGTTTCTCACCAATAGAAAACAAATGAGGGACACTCCATGATTACCCCAGCTCACCATCTAGTAGTTTCTAGACCAGCACCAGGAGGAAGAATCTAAACAAAGTTCAGCAGCGTCATTGACTAAGGGGATAGAAACTGGAGTTTGAGAAGGATTAGGTATCTAGACTTGGCAGGCTAGATTACTGGAGATCTACAGAAGAACACCTGGAGTCGTTAGCTGAGTACAGGTCTATCCATGAGGTCAGGGGAGAAACTACTGGAAAGCAGTAAGCAGAAAGATAACTGGGGTTTACACAGAGTTAGGAATAGTCTCCTTTTCACCAAGCAAAGTGGACACATAGGTTATCAGGTAGAGTTCTCTGAAGGGTCGCACTTAGCAGTGAGACTAAAATAGCCCCAGAGTAAAACTGCTCTGAACCAATCATCATAAAGCTTAAAATCCAGGTTCAGAAGAATCAGATCGACTCAAATAAATAAATTTTGTCCAACACTCATTCAAATGTGTTTCAAAGGGTGCCTGGGTGACTCAGTCAGTTAAGCATCTGCCTTCGGCTCAGGTCATGATCCCAGGGTCCTGGGATGGAGCTCTGCCTCGAGGCTCCATCCCTGCTTAGCAGAGAGCCTGCTTCTCCATCTTTCTGCTATCCCCCTGCTTGTGCTCTTTCTCTCTGTCAAATAAATAAAATCTTTTTAAAGAATCAAATGTCTTACAGTACTCAGCAACTTAAAATTCACAGTGATTTAGCTTTCAATCAAAAACTATTTGGTATGCAAAAAATATGACCCATAATCAGGTAAAAAATCTTTTAAGAAAAAAAAAAAAAAACAGATCCAGAAAGGGCAGAGATGATTAACTAGCATAGATGAGTTTTAAAAGCCCCAAATTAAGCATCTAGACATGAAAAACATAATATTAGAAATGAAAATGTACTAAGTGGGATTAACAGTAGATTAGACACTGTAAAAGAAACAATCAGGAACTTGAAAATACAGGAATAAGACTTATCTAAAATGGGCAGAGAAAATAGGAGATGGTATTAAAGAGGGCACTTGTGATGAGTACTTTGTTGTATGTAAGTGATGAATCAATAAATTCTATACTGAAACTAATATTACACTGTATGTTAACTAACTGGAAATTAAACAAAAATTTGAAAAATAAAATAAAAACAAAAAGAGGCAGAGAGAGAAAAAAATGAATGATAAAAATCAATGATCTGTGGGATAATACCAAGCAATCTAACGTACATCAAATTAGAGTTCCAACAGGAAGGGAGGAAGAACAAAAAAATTTTGCTAAATGATGACCAAAATTTTTCTAAATGTGATGAGAGTATAAACCCACAGATCCAAGGAGCTTAATGATGTCCAACCATAATAAATACACACACACATAAGTATAATATCACACAAGAATCAAACTACTGAAATCAGTGTTGAAATCTTAACTATAGCCGGAAAGAAAATATACAATCTGTACAGAGGAGCAAAAATGAGAATTATCAGAGATTTTTAAATAAGAAACCATACAAATGAGATTTAAAAGTATTAAAGTCCTAAAAGAGTCCTAAAAGAAAAAACTTGATATTTTGGAATTCTAGAAAATCTAGAATATACCCACTGAAAATATCATTCAAATTTTAATTCAAAATAAATATTTTCTCAGGCAAACAAAAGTTGAGAGAATTCATCAGCAGACCTACACTATAAGAAGCATTAAAGGAAGTTTATCAAAAAGGAAAATGAATCCAGATGGAGACTTGAATCTGCACAAAGAAATGAAAAGTAATGAGGCATAAATTTAGGTAAATATAGAATATTTGTTCGCTTTGTCAAATTTTCTAAAAGACAATTGGCTATTTTAAGCAAAAATAATATCAATGCATTGCAGGACTCAGGCCATATGTATAAGTAAAATGTATTATAATAATAGTACAAAAGACAAGAGGGGGAAATAGGGGCATATTTTTTATAAGGTTTAACAGTAGACTATGATAAATTAAAGTCATATATTTTAAACCCTAAGACAACTGCAAAAAAAGTAAAAGAAAAAAAGGAAGGAAGAAAGAAAAACAGTATAGCTAGTAAGCTAGGAGTGGAGACAAAACAGAATCATAAAAATATTCAAAAAGAACAAATAAAAGGGGAGAAAGGGAATGACAAACATGAGATAAAAAAAAATAGTAAAATAGTAGCTTTCTGCCCAGCCATGTAAATATAAATATAAATTGTCTTAATGCTCCAAATAAAAGGCAATATTTGTGAAATCATATAAAAATCAAGACCCAGTTATATACTGTCTATAAGAGATAACTTTAAATACAAATAGCTTAAAAGGTAAAAGGATGGAAAGAGATTCCACAGAAACCTTAATCAAAATAAAGCTGAAGTGGCTATTGTAACATCAGATAACAAAGACTTCAAAACAAGGAATAAACAAGGGATAAAGATGGACATTTCATAGGTAAAGGAATTAATTAAGAAAGCATGCCAATCCTAAATACACAGGCAACTAAAACAGAAGTTCAAAATACATGAAGTCACACACTTATACTGTTAAAAGAAGAAATAGACAAATCCACAATTTTAATTAGAGACTTAAACATTCCTGTCTCAGCAATTGATAGAACAAGTAAACAGAAAACCACTGTAGGGATATAGAACCCTTGAACTACACTTTCTGCCAACTTGACCTCATTGACACTAATGGAACACTACATCCAACAAAAATATAATAAACATACTTTTCAAGTGTACTTGGAACATTCACCAGAACAAACCCTATTCTGGTTTTAAATTCTTAGTAAATGTGGAGCACCTGGCTGGTTCTGTCAGTGAAGCATATGATTCTTGGTCTCAGATTGTAAGTTTTAGCCCCACACTGGGTATAGAGATTCCTTAAAAATAAAAACTTTTTTAAAAATCTCAGAAAATGGGGGCATCTGGGTCGCTTGGTGGTTGAGTGTCTGCCTTCAGCTCAGGGCGTGATCCCGGGATCCTGGGATCAAGTCCTGCATCGGGCTCCTTCAGAGGGAGCCTACTTCTCCCTCTGCCTATGTCTCTGCCTCTCTCTCTCTGTGTCTCTCATGAATGGATAGGTAAAATCTTTAAAAAAAAAAATCTCAGAAAATATAATATAATAATAATATAATATAATATAATAGGATTAACATCATACAAAGTATGTTTTTTGACAATTAGTTTTTAAAGGCCTGGAAATCCTCAAATAATTGAAAATTAAACAGCACACTTCTAAATAACATGAATCAAAGAAGAAATCACAAGGCAAATTAAAAAATATTTTGAACTGAGTGAAACTGAAAATATATCAAAAGTTACAGATGAAGCTAAAGCAATTTTTAAAAGTGAATCGATAGTTGGGGCATCTGGCTGGCTCAGTCAAAAGAATGTGGGGCCCTTTATCTCAGGGTTGCACATTTTAGTCTCACCTTGAGATTACTTAAATAAGTAAATATTTCAAAAGCAAATAAATGAAAGTAAATTGATAGTAATAAATAATCTTAATACAGATGAAGAAAATCTATATTAAAAAAGTGGTCTCAATTCAGTAATCTAAACTTCTACCTTCAGTAAAAAAGATACTATAAAAAAAAAAAAAAGAAATTAAACATAATGAAAGCCAGAGGAAGGCAATCATGAGACCAGAGCAGAAATCAGTGAAATATAAGACAGGGATATGATAAACATCAATGAAGCCAAAATATGGTTCTTTGAAAATATTAATAAAATTGATAAACTTGTATCCAGACTGATCAAGAAAAAAATGAGAGAAGATTAAAATAATTTATAAGGGAATATTAAGACCAACTTTGAAGCAACAAATTAATCAACTAGATGAAATGACAAATTTCTTCAAAAACACAAACTACCAAAACCCCTCCAGAAGATTTAGGTAATCTGAACAGCATGATCTCTATTAAAGAAATTAAAATTTTAGATAACAATCTTCCCACAATGAAAATTCCAGATGGCTCCAGCAAACCCCAGGCCCAGATGGCTTCACTGGAGAATTCTACCAAACATTTAAGTTAGAGATAATTCTAATTCTACACAGACTCTTCCTTAAAATAGAAGGGAAGGAATTATATCCAAAATTATCTTATGATCATCATTACTTTGATTCCAAAAATCAAGAAAAGACAAAAAGAGAAAACTACAAACCAGTTCCTTCAGCAAACTGAATCCAGCAATATGGAAAGAGTACTACATCATGACCAAGTGGATTGAATTAATATTCAATTATCAAAAAATATAATTCACCATATTAACAGAGAGAGGAAAATCATCTGATCATCTCATACATGCAAACTATTTGATACAATTTGATAACCATTCATGATTTAAAAAAAACTGTCATAAAACTAGAAATAGAAGGAAATTTCCTCAGTCTCATAAAGAGCATCTATAAAAAAAAACCTACAGCAAGTATCATATCTAAGTGGAAAACAGAATGTTCTCCCCATAAGATCAGGAACAAAGAGAGGCTATATACTATCACATTTCTTTTTTTTTTAATTTATTTTTTATTGGTGTTCAATTTACTAACATACAGAATAACCCCCAGTGCCCGTCACCCATTCACTCCCACCCCCCGCCCTCCTCCCCTTCTACCACCCCTAGTTCGTTTCCCAGAGTTAGCAGTCTTTACATTCTGTCTCCCTTTCTGATATTTCCCACACATTTCTTCTCCCTTCCCTTATATTCCCTTTCACTATTATTTATATTCCCCAAATGAATGAGAACATATAATGTTTGTCCTTCTCCGACTGACTTACTTCACTCAGCATAATACCCTCCAGTTCCATCCACGTTGAAGCAAATGGTGGGTATTTGTCATTGTGGTTTATGTATACAATGGAATATTACTCACATTTCTATTCAACATTTTATTGGCAGTCCTAGACAATGCAATAAGGCTAGAAAATTAAACAAAAAAGCATACTGATTAGAAAGAAAGAAATAAAATTGCTTTTATTCACAGATAACATGATAGCATACATAGAAAAGTATAAGACATCTATATAAAATCTACTAGAAATAATGTGTGAGCTTAGCAAGGTTGCAAAATACAAGGCCAGTATAGAGCCATTGTCTTTAAGTAATTAGCTACCGACAATTGGGAATTTTTGTTTTATTGTTATTAGTTTTTAAAGATTTATTTATTTACTCAGAGAGAGTGAGCACATGTGCACTGGGGGGAAGGGCAATGGCAGAGGGAGAGAGAACCTAAAGCAGACTCTCCACTGAGCACAGAGCCCAGCGCAGGGCTCAAACTCAACAACCCTGAAATCTTGAGCCAAAAATAAGAGTCAAACGCTCAACCCACTGAACCACCCAGGCACCTCAATTTTTCAATTATTATTTTTATAAGTAATCTCTACACCCAACGTGGGACTCAAACTCATGGCCCCAAGATTAAGAGTCACATGCTCTATAGACCAAGCCAGCCAGGTACCCCAACACTTGGAAATTTAGATTTTAAAATTTAAAATCTAAATTTAGATTTAGATTTTAAAAAATACCATGTATAATAGAATAAGAAAGTAAAATATGCAAGATCTTTTCACTGAATGCTATCAAATATTGTTAAGTAAAACAAAGGATGTAAAAAATGCAAAGATAGCATGTTTCCAGATTGAAACACTCAGTATTATTAAAATGTTAAGTGTTCCCCCAAATTGATATTTCAAAACAATCTCATTCAAAATCCCATATTATTTTAGACATTGACAGGCTTATTCTAAAATTTATACAGAAAGGCAAAGGACCTAGAATGGCCAAAACAATTTTGAAAAAGAAAAACAATGTTTGAGGACTTACAGTACTTGAAACTTATCAGACATATGATATAACTACAGGAACCAAAACAATATGGCAGAACTGTAAGTCTAGATATGTGGAACTGAAGAGAAAGTCCATAAATAAATATTGATGAGGGAGCAAAGGCAATTCAATGGAAAAAGAATACTCTTAAACAAATGGTGCTTGAACTACTGGGAATCCACATGCAAATAATCAGTCTAGACTTAGACCTTCTACTTTTCACAAAAACTAGTTCAAAATAGATCACAGAACTAAATGTAAAATACAAAACTATAAAACTTTGAGAAGAGAACATAGCAGAAAATCAAGATGACCTTAGATTTGGTAGATGACTTTTATAGATGGATCACCAAAAAGCATTATCTTTGAGAGAGAAAAAAAAGCTGTGTTTCTTTAAAATTAAAAATTTGGGGGTTAAAATGAGGAAGGAGTGCCTCAGTGGCTCAGGCAATTGTCTGCCTTCAGTTCAGGTCATGATCTCAGGGTCTTGGGATGGAGCCTCTCATTGGGCTCCCTGCTCAGCAGGGAGTCTGCTTCTCCCCCTCCCTCTGCCCCCACTCATGCTCTCTCTTGTGTCCCTATCAAATAAATAGATAAAATCTTAAAATAAATAAACAAATAAATACTTCTTGGGGCACTTCTGTGGCTCAATCCATCAAGCATCAGACTCTTCGTTGGCTCAAGTCATGATCTCAGGGTTGTGAGATTGAGCCCCACAGCATGCTCCTCACTTAGGGAGTCTGCTTGAGTTTTCTCCCTCTGTCCTTCAGCCCATTCTCTCTTTCACTCTCTCAAAATAAACCAGTCTTCTTAAAAAAATAAAATAGAAAACTTCTCCTGTGTGAAAGACACTGTTAAAAAAAAAAAAAAAGACACTGTTAAGAGAATAATTGCCAAAGACTATAAGTAACTCAAAGGTACATCAATAGGTGTTTTGATAACAAACTGTAATATATCTATACAATGAAATACTACTTAGTAAAAAAAAAATGATTTTGAATACATGGGACAACAAAGATGACCTTCAAAGCATTACAATAAATTTTTAAAAAGCCAGATATAAAAGACCTCTTATTTTCTGATTTCATTTATATGAAATCTTAAAAAGTTAGTAACAGAAGGCAGATCAATGGTTGCCAAGGGTTGAGGGTATGGAGAAAGGATCATCTACAAAGAAGCACAAGAAAACCTTTTGGGTGCTGGAAACGTTCTATATGTTGATTGACTCACATATTTGAGTCACTGAACTGTACACTTAAAATGGGCGAATTTTATAATTATACCTCAACAAGGCTGGTTATTTTTAATTTTTTAATAGATTTATTAATTTGAGAGAGAGAGAGAGAGAGCATAAGCAGCAGGGAGTGGGAACGTAGGGTCAGAGGGAGAAGGAGAGCAGACTCCCCCACTGAGCAGGAAGCCTGACTCAGGGCTGGATCCCAGGACTCCAGGATCACCAACTGAGCCGAAGGCAGATGCACAACCAACTGAGCCACCCATGCCTCCCAAGGCTGGTTATTTTTAAATATATCTGCAAATGGTGTCTCCTTCCCACTGATAGATAATGCTCTGTTGCCATTGCTTACTATGTCCAGGATTTCGTTTGAAGTTTTGATGCCACACAGAGTAAGTGGTAGCAGCTAGGGTTTATTTAGCCAGCCAGCCAGCCAATACAGAAGGTCTATAGCTTTAGGTTCTAGAAAACAAGAATATAAGTAAAACACAGTTTTATTTGTAGAAATCTTACAATCTAAAAATAAAACCATTATATTTAACATTCATGGTATGTATGTTTTATACAAAATACTATTTGCATATGTGAACTTATTTAATTCTTTCAACAATCCTATGATGTGGACTGCATCATTAATTCCATTTCACAAAGAGGAAACTGATAAACAGAGAGGCCAAATAAACTGCCCAGTTAGTAAATGGCAAAGGTAAAATTTGAACCCAGGGAGGCTGACACTAAAGCTATGCTGCTCAGTATGGTAGCCACTAACCACTCGTGGGCACTGAGCACCTTTAATGTGGTTAGTCTGAATTGAGACATGTTGTAAGTGTAAAATACACTTCAGATTTCAAAATCTTAGTGTGAAGAAAGAATGTAGGACACCTGGGTGGCACAATGGTTGAGCGACTGCCTTCGGCTTGGGGCATGATCCTGGGGTTCCAGAATCGAGTCCCACATCAGGCTCCCTGTACGAAGCCTGCTTCTACGAGGCCTAAATCTCTGCCTCTCTCCTTCTATGTCTCTCATGAATAAATAAATAAAATCTTTTTTTTAAAAGAATGTAAAACAATACATTAGTAATTTTAATATTGGTTACATGTAGAAATGATAATATTTCAAAATAAACTGGATTCAAATATATTACTGAATTAAGTCTCTTTTGTCTTTTAGAATATGCTACAAGAACATTCAAAATTACATACGTAGCTTACATTATAATTCTATTAGATAGCACTGCTGTGAATTGGCTGTCTCAGCCGATTCTGAGAATTTGGCTATCATATTCTACAGTTTGGTGACAGAATTAAGAGCAATTATGAGATGGTACTTGGGTTGTGAAATAGAATTATGGACAAAATATTATGGGGTTATAAAAAGAAAATCACCTATTCTGACCAGTGATGAAGAACCTAGGAAAGATGTTTTAGAGAAGGCCTCTGGCCTAGTACAGTCATCGTGTCTCATATTTGCATATCATGGTACGTTTCACAAAGTGATTTCCTATAAATGAATGCATTTCCTGCACACACATGTGCACACACACACACACACACAGAGTGAAATAGGCAGGGCAGATATTATTGTTCCTCTTTTACAAGTAGAAACTGAGTCTGAAAGATAAAGTCATTTGCCCAAATTTACCCTGCCAGTAAGTAGCAGAGTTGAGAGTTTAACTCAGGTCTTTTGAGTCCAAGATCAGAGAATTTTCCACCAGATCATGAGTTCTTTGAGGTGACCTAGAAACAATTTTGAAGATAAAGAGAAAAATTATATGGGAGATAGGGTGGAGTCAGTCATATACTAGAACTAGCTTTTACACAGTTAACAAAAGCCAATGGTGCTTATCCCTTTCTAAGATGTTAAGTTATGCTTGAAATCAGCCATAGTACAAGCATTTACACTATAGAAATCAGCAAATACTACAAATGAAGGCTTTCTTCCATCAAGAACCAGCTTCCTGGACTGCCTGGGTGGCTCAGCAGTTTAGCACTGCCTTCAGCCCAGGGTGTGGTCCTGGTACCTGGGATAGAGTCCCACGTCAGGCTCCCTTCTTGGAATGGAGCCTGCTTCTCCCTCTGCCTGTGTCTGTACCTCTCTCTCTCTCTGTGTGTGTCTCTCATGAATAAATAAATAAAATCTTAAAAAAAAAAAAAAAAAAAAAAAAGAACCAGCTTCCTAAAACACCACTGAATGGAGAATAGTGGCTATAGTGGCCAGTAGCTCTAAGTGGGAAGAACCTTTTAACACTCTAGCCGTCACTAGCCATGTAAGCTTAGGAAAATCCTCTAACCTCTCTGGGTTAGCACTTTCAACTATGAACAGGAACATTTCAATTTTAACTATAAAACAAAAGTCAAGTCTCAAACTTGGCAAGCTGAGAGCCTGAAGCTCCTATGGAATATGGAGTTCTCCTAAGTTGTCTCCCATGCTTTGTTTCCTTATCTCTAAAACAAGAGTGATAGCAGAGCCTATCCTAAAGGCACTTGTTTATCAGAGTCATATTTCTAGATATTTACCATATTGGAAATTAAAATGGAGAAAAATTTTAAATATCCATTCATTCATTTTAATATAATATAATAAATCCATTACATGTTGATATGAATTTTAATGAAAAATAACTATATTTGCTAAAATAAAAAATTAATCAGAATAGTATCATTCTTTCATATTTTTCCAAATCTGTTTAATGTCTGCCTAATAGAGCACAACTAGATTCTCATGTTTGTTTCTATATTCAATCTGTTTCCAAAAGCACATGCCGGGGATCCCTGGGTGGCTCAGTGGTTTAGCGTCTGCCTTTGGCCCAGGGCGCGATCCTGGAGTCCCGGGATCAAGTCCCACGTCAGGCTCCCGGCATGGGCCTGCTTCTCCCTCCTCCTGTGTCTCTGCCTCTCTCTCTCTCTATGTCTATCATAAAATAAATAAATCTTTAAAAAAAAAATAAAATGACTTAAAAAAAAAAAAAAGCACATGCCATGATGCCTGGGAAACTCCACTGTATACTAGTGAATGATTAAGAGTGGAAGAGGTAAATAACGTCTTAGTATTAATATGAAGATGATCTGAATCTCACGGAACCTATGTAAAGTTGTCAGAGAACCTCACAGTTCCAGAACTATACTTTCAGAACTGCTGCCCTAACATCAAGCACTCAATGACTAGTAGGCATTCTATTCATAGATTCCATTCTCTGATGAGTTACTGAGGGTCAAATGACAGAATGTATTTCTTTAAAGATTTTGATATCATGAAGAGCTTCCGATATGGAGAAACCAAATCCTAAAAAGTTGGTGTCTATTCTTGAGTATGTATTTTCTTTCACCAATTGAAATTTAAAGTCTTGAAATGAATTTATCAGAGCTGTGCCTTGCTAATTAATGGCCTAGGGCTGAATTTGTCCTCAGAAATGCTTATGGAAGGAAGAAAAGGAAGGAGGAATAAAAGGAAGGAAAGAAGGAATGGAGGGAGGTTGGGAGGGAAGCTGCCTAACTTCTAAGATTTCTTAAAGGCTTAGGGATATGCTGATGGAGATGTTACTTTAGCTCCTTATCCTAAGACTGGTAGGCTCTAGAAGCTTTGATAAGTATCTCTACAAGTGTGCACCAGAGAAGGAAATGAAATTCCTTGGGCCCCAAAGCCCAAGAACCTCCCAAATGGAGGGCACCTGGGTGGCTCAGTCAGCTAAGCACCTGGACTCTTGATCTCAGCTCAGGTCATGATCTCAGGGTTATAAGATGGAGCCCCACTATGGGCTCCCTGCTGGGTGTGGAGCATGCTTAGGATTCTCTTTCCCTCTTCATCTGCCCTTCTTCTCCCTCCATTCCTGATTGCACCATGCTCTCTCTCTCTCTACTAAGAAAAAAGGACCAATTTGGTTCCTGCTATTGAGGAGAAGCAGAAAGAATAGGCAAGATTTTCAGCGTGAAAGCTGCTCTGAGTCTTATGACAATAGGAAAAGGATATTAATATGACCCCTTTAAAACTTAACTCAAACAGGCTTAAGGGAAAAGAAAAAGTATTAGTTTAGTTCACAAAAAGTCCAGGGCTCACATAGAGAGAGAGGGTTCTCTCTTCTCCTCCTCTTCCTTTTCTTCTTCTCTCTCTTTTACTTCCATGCCACAGACTCTGCTCTTGCTTTTGTCCCAGAAGCTCCTAGAGACAGTTCTTAACTGTCTCAAGGGAAAGCTCTTTCCCAGTAGCCCGCATAAAGTCCTGATTTGTCCATGCGTACAAGAGGATAACAGGTACTGAATTTATTTGAATTGGCAGTGATCTAAAATTATTTCCGACTGCTATAAGCCCATTGTTTTGAACTTCATTGGGCATATTACAATACAAAGAATGTCCATTTATAGACTGCTATAAATCAATCTATCCAAGGTATCTACCCAAGGCAATTAATCAGCATGTCACAAACATGATTAGCAAAATTTGTTAGGAAGGTTGTTGGCCTGTTCACCTTCTGGTCTAGCAGAACAGAGGCAATATATACGTATTTATATATATTGTGTACACAAGTACACTGTGCTTTGAAAGAAAACATATTTCCTTTTTCATTAAAACTTACTGTGTTGGACAATCATAAGATGTTTCTTAGAGTCTGGCCTCTGCAATATATTAAAGCCACTGGGAATAGAGATTTTCTCTTGCAAGCTGAAGTATCACAATGGCATTTTATAGCCTTGTTTGACAACATCAGTTTGGGTTTATCAAGTCTGGCTCATTTTGAAAATTATTTCACATGGAGTTTCACATTTTAAAGGGAGAATGAAGGGGGAGAGGAAGAACAATCCTTTAATAAGAAAAATTAAATTCAGCTAATTAGGAGAAAAATGTTTGTAATCCAGCTCTATACATTTAGCAAAAAATTAAAAAAAAAAAAAAAAGCAAACCAGCTGCAAAGCAATAAGGGACATCTATTTCAAATCCACACCACCAGCTGCTGCTTCAAGGGTCTGGTAAAACTAGCTCTTGTCTAACTCTACTTCTTTTATTTCTAGAGACATACAGGCTTTTTTGAACTTGGAGGGTGATTTTATAAAGAGTGCTGTTTTATTTACTCTCAATTAATCATGCTCGACTGTAAACAAAGTGTCTGTTTTAGTTCTGCTGACAATTATCCACTTGTCAGCATCTCCCTCAAGTACCTTCAGCATCTGGCTCCCGAAGAGAAACCTCTACATCAAAATGAATGTCTCAGTGAACTCTGGAATTCATCTGTTTCTTTAGCCCATAAGCACTCAGGATTCTACCTAACAAATGTCACGGAAGCACCTTGATGAAGATGTGTACCATCAAACCATAAAGGGTTTCTCAGGACTTCTTTCATTCTCCTATGTTTGCTTTGGCAAAAAGAAGAAAATGATTACAACTTGGGAATCTTGAAGGAGTTACTTTTACGAGGCACACGATGACAGCTCCAGAAGTGGCTGAGAAATCTGTCCCTCCATTAGTAACATTCCACTAGATCAACAGAACCAAACTGTGCTGTAATTGGTGGTAATTTATATGAGGAATGCATATGAGTTTTGCTGTGGTTTTACAAAGATTTTGAAGTAGCAAGACTTTATTCACTGCCCAAATAACTCTTTTATTTTGAAACACTTCTTTCATTTAAAACATGTAGAGAATATAGGATAAAGTCGCTGCCAACACCATTAATATTTCACTAACGACAAACTGTTGGAAAGGCAAAACAAATGTTACATTTGGTGATCTGTTGAGAGAGAAAACTACTAGTATGTCTCCTGGAACTTTCTTTGGAGAAGAGAGCCCAGAAATTTAAAATTTAAACTGAACATCCATGCTATATCCATTCTTTCATTCACAAGAAACTAGAGAAATCATATAAACCACTGAGGGTGGGGTGGGGGGAGGCGGTACTGGGGGCTCCGACAAACCAGTCCTCTGGGGGAACATATGGGTTATTTACCAAGATTTTACACCCACTTACACCCACTTCAAATCGCTTGGCATCACTCGCTCCAAGTTGGATTCCTGAGGAAAGAGTGGTGGCAAGCCAGGGAGGATGTAAACCAAGAGAAACCAGGCGCCCAGCACGCTCAGGCCAGGGTCCAGATCGATCGAAATGGCTCAGAGCCGACGTCAAATCCAGAAAAAGTAACCTCCTCAGCGAGGGAAACTGAGAACCAGTACTTGGAGACCTGCTCAGCCAGGGCCCCAGATCGCTTACGGAACCAGCTAAAGGGGCCCGTGCGGTGCAGGTGGGGGGGGGGGGTGGTGGTTAGGAAAGGGGTCGGCTTCTCTCCTTTCCAACAAAAGCTGATCAATCTAACCGCACGTAATTGATTTTAATGAGTAGAGGAGTTTCCTTCGCATTAACAACTGCCCCAGGTCATCAGTCTGCGCAGCGGCGACTCCCTATGCAGATCTCCACGTTTCTTTGCGGGCCAGCCTGTCGCGACCTGGGTGCCCAGAACGCCAACTGGCTTTTGGGCTCTAAAAGAGCAGGGGGGTGGGGGGGTTGAAGAACCGTGATCCTAGCCGGACTGCCGCCCCGCTTCACCTGGTAATTTATGCACAATTAATTGAGATATCTTTTATACTTGATGTGTTGCAAAATTAATGCCTAATTTATGTAATTAGTCAATTAACTCTAATTCTAGCATATGTTCCCAATGCCCAGAAGGTGTTCTGTTTCCCAGGTACTTATTTTGATGTCACGAAATGCAACTAATTAATTTTACATGCATATTAATTTGGGATCTCTTTAGCAGTTCCCTTTGTGCAAGTAATTTTAATATTTGTCTTTCTAACCTTTGGGGATAGGGTGGGGGAGGTGCAGGTAGGTGTGAGCGGCACGTGGACACCAACCTGGATGATGCCTGAGGTCGAGGGCAGGATGCTCAGGCAAAGCCTGGGGGAGGGGGGGAGCGGGGGCCTGGGTGCTGCACTCAGCAAGCCCTTGGAATGTTGCGGATGCTGACCCTACCAGGAGCATTTCGCTCACGCCTTTGGTAAACAGAGAGCCTCAGGGCCCGGAGGCGGAGGCTCCTAGGCGCGCTGACCGTAATGTCCCGGGCGCTGCAGCATCCCGGGTCAAATCTCTCCACGCCTAGTCAGCTGCACTCCCGCGAACGAGCGCCGCGAACGAGCGAGAGGCTTCCCTCCGCCCCCACCCCCCCCGACTCCCTGCAGGAAGAATTCAGATTTCCAGGTCGGTCCTTGGAGGCTGTTCGGCGGTCTCGGCCCTTGCATCCTGCTACCCGAGTTCGCGGAGCCAGAGCGCCTGCGCTTCCCGAAGCTGCAGGGCGGAGGGAGGGAGGAACCGCGCCTGCATCTCCGGCTTTTGCAAGCAGCCATCTGTCCTCTTCTGGCTGGGAGCGAAGACCAAGCAGGGCGAAAGTTTACTTTCCAAGTTATTGGGTGGCACATTAAAACTTTTATCCTTTTCGGACAAATTAATGAGCAATTTAATTAATAAAATCAGAGAGTAGTGTAAGTGCTATGATAATGAAGTTAAATGAGTGCACAGTAAAATATTCACTAATCCAGCGCATTGCCAAATACCCCCTTAATTCTGCTTAACACTAAAAGGGTTTTGAGCACCATAATGAGATTCCTCTGTCTGCTAATTAATTGACACGCTCCTGAATATTCATATGAGCTAGCACCAATACGTTCCTAATTGCACCGTGGAATAGATCTCAGAGGAAAGTAAATCGCCATAGACTTAATTAAAATAATGTATTCCAGATCCAGGACGGGAAAAGATGAGACATTTGCCTCCGAGCGCGCTAAGAAAGTGGCACCTGGTTGGAGGGGAGAGATATCAAACGTTGGTGCCCAGCCTGAAATAAGCGGCGTGGGACGCGCAGAAAGGACGTTCCGCTTCTGAAAACAGCAGCTACGCTGGGTCCAGACCCCGCGGCTCCGGAGGCCTTGGCTCCCAGGAGCACCCGTGCTGGGCCGCCCTCCGCGCGGTGGCCCGCCCGCAGGAGGGGGCTGATGGGGCAGAGGCTAGGGCCCTGACTCCGAGCCAGCGTCCACTCTTCCCCGCCTGCGGTCCCCCGGGCTGGTCCGAAATGCTGTTTGCAGAGGCGCGCGGTCGGGAAGTTCCCCGGGAAAACTTTTCCCAGGGGTGGTCCCAACTCTCCCAACCCAAATTGCGATCTTGGAGAAGTAACTGGCACTTCTAAGTTGAGGAGGGGCGATGGCTCCGGGGAGAACACCGGGATCCTGCGGCCGCTGTCCTCTCTCCCGGATCCGCTTCTACGTGGAGCGCCCCGGTCCCCAAGCCCGCGCCGCGGAGTTCCTGGGTGCATCCTCCCTTTCTTCGCGAACCCGGGGCGGGGGGCGGGGGTGGAGGGTGGGGGGGCTTATCCCGGCCGAGCATCCCTCCTCGGGTAGGAGGGGCAGCAGAATCGGGCTGCGGACTCTACATCTGGGCTTGACGGCAGACCCATTCTCACCAGAGTCACGCAAGTGAAATAAACTCTCATTCCTTGGAAAGGCGAGATTTCCAGCCCCCCCCCCTCCGCCCCCGCCCTCCTTCTTTTAGGGGAAAAAAAAAATCACCACAGGTTAGAAACTAAAAAGAGTTTATTTGAAGACATACAAATGCATATTTATTATACACATGTAGGCATTAACAATGTAAATTACACCGCCAGCAGTTGCTGGTTGTTTATTCATTAGATCTTTAGAAAATCTACATTGCCTCCAGTCAGCGGGATGATAATGTGAAATACACAAGCAGTTTACATAACCAACTTCGAAGCAGAGCTCCGCGCTCAGTGATTGGGAGTCATCAACAGGTCGCGGGGATCCGGACGCGAAACCCTAAGTAGCTAATAATTACCGAAGATCTGGGGCGCCAGCTCCCTCAGTCCTTTTGAAAAGGGGCGAAGGACGTGGGATGTGGGAACAGGGAAGGATCTGAATAGCTACGTATGGTTCACCTATTTTACCCTGTTTGTATGTATTTTTTTGGGGGTGGGGTTCTTTGTTTTTTGCAATTAAAGAAAAATAAGGAAGAAGAGGATGAACAGATGGAACCGAAAGATCAGTAGCCTCCCCAAACTCCGGGTAACCCGGTAACCCAGTCAAAGACTATGGATTCAAACTGTTTTGGGGAGAGTGTGTGAAGTGAGAGGTGAAAGGTTTTCTTTACTGCTGGTGGGGTAAGAAAAGGACGCCTACCTCAGTTAAGGAAAACTTTCTGCTCCACCAATCAAATCGCGATTGCCCCATAAACAAATGGTTATCACTCCAAAGAAAATCACCTGCTGGATCACCCTTTTGGGAATTAGTAAGTGCTCCGTAGTTCTGGATTTACCAAAAAAAAAAAAAAAAAAAAAAAAAGAGAGAGAGAGAGAGAGACGGAGAAGAACTTAAAGAAAAACTGCAGTGCAGATGTAATATTTACATGTATAAATATTTCTATAAAAATATATATTTCCAAAGTTCTTTTCCAATAAAAATATTAAATAAATGACAGAGAAGTGAAGACTTCTTGCTAGGGTCGCTGTTGTTGGGGGTAGGTAGTGAATAATGCCGACTGCAATTTCAAGTGCCAGTGTCTAAGAACTGCACCAATGCTATCTATGAATAGTCGACTTAATGATTTATCCACTCTCCTGAGCCACCCACTTACCACCGCCTACCACTACACAGCTAAGGTGTGTGGCTGATGGGGTGGGGGTGGGGATGTTTGAGTTTTCTGTTTCTTTCCTCCCTCCCTTTCTTTCTTCTTTCGAGTGGGCCGGCTGGGTACATAGGAAATGCACTGCCGATCCTGGACACTGCATTGCTGAGAAGGCAGCTAGTTTGCGGACCTAAAAATCTGGTGTCCATACTGCTGTGGAAATTAAAACCAGAGTTTCTGAAAGAAGAGATGAGGGTAGAGAGGGAGAGAAAAGAGGGAAAGAGAAAGCGAAATAGAGGATGCAGAGGAGGGTAGATCTATTTCTGGGGTGTCGGTAAGCCCTCGGGGCAATCTGGTTTCCCCTACATCTTGCAGTACACAGCTACCCGCCAAGAGTGAGCAAACGGAGTACCCGAAGTAGGGGCAGTGCTGAGGAAGAGGGTGTGCGGCTGGGGGTCGGCACCCCGCGCTGGACCCGCGAAGCAAAGCCCTTGTCCAGGTGAGACCCGCCTGAGCGGAAAGACCCGGCTGCCCGGGGGCCGCGAGCGTCTGCAGCGGTGCAAGCCCCGCCTCTTAGCCATTCCTAACTGGGGGAGGCCAGTAAGGGATCAGCCGCTTTCTTTCTTTTCTTTCTTTCTTTCTCAAACCCGCTTTGTGGGTGGCAGCTCAGCGGGGGATGCATGGAGACAAAAAACAAAAAGCCCAAACAGAGAGAGAGACGGAGAGAGAGAGGGAAAGGGGGAGAGAGAGAGAGAAAGAAAGAGAACAGAGAGACAGAACAGAGAAGGGGGGAGGATAGAGATAGAGACAGAGAAATCAAAAGTTTTAACCTTCCCCGGAACACAGAGAATTATTATTATCTAAAGGCTGTTGTAGTCTTCAGCGAAATCTGCTTCTGCCATTAAGAAAACACATACTGCACACATCCACAGGGTTAAGCTCTCCTCCTCGTCAGCCTGAACAAACAAAGCAGAAGCGCGGGGTTTTAAGGCTGGAGACCTACAGGTTATCTGGTTTCAAAACAAATTAACAGGAAAATGCACCAACAAATATTATGGATGCAAAATATTCTTCATTTCAGATATTTTGTAGTTCCCCCCCAGGATCGATTTCTCTCAAATTTATGAGTAAAGTGTATTTAGTCTCCTACACAGGATTCATATTCTACTGCAAACAAGATCTTATTTTTTTCTGGATAACGCATGCAAAGGAGGATAAAGTTTTCCTACTATTGGAAGCTTTAAAACACTTCACAAAGTTAAACATCGCCTTCGTGTTTCTGCTTTCCTAAAATTCCTCCCCCCAAAAAACAAACAAACAAAAAAAACATTTTAAGAATACCTAGCCAGAAATACTGGTGCCCCCCCCCCATATCTGAGCAAACAAGTAATTCCCGACAAAGAAAATTAATATGAAAAGTATAGGGTGATTTTTCTCCCCCTTCCCCCTTAAAAAAAAAAAAAAAGACCCTTTGCTCCACCCCGCTATTAAACAAAACACAATACCTTTTTCTGGGTGGTACTGCACAGAAGTTGATTCAGTTTTGACAATGTTGTTTAGCTATCATTTGCTATTTTGAATGAATGGGAGCAATCCCCCCTTTTACAACATTTGTTTCCTATTATGGAGAGGTGCAGCAGTTGAGGGCAGACATGTGAAAGTGGCTGTTTGATTCTCTTTTTCATCCCCCTGACCCTGCTTTTGTCCCTCCTCACCCTGGGAATGTCACGCCTCGCTACTTCACTTTGAGATGCTCGAGAAAGTGGCTTTGTTATTCCCTTTTAGACATACACGAAATTGTTCTCATTCCCCCCGCTGTAAAAGATACTTCACATCAGGACTCGGTTCACAAGTGCAATGCAATTTGGCTTAGTCCAACCTTTGTTCTGCTTGTACAAATGAGCGAACAGTGCACACATTATACAGTTGATCTACTGCTGTCTTAACCCCAGAGTTAGGGGCTGGGAGAAAAGCAAGTTAATCCCTTCAATACCAAGGTGGCTTTAGCAATATTTCCTCCAATAATAATAATAGATTTGAATTGCTTCTTCTATTTCACACAGTGCAGAGCAAAACTTATGGGGAGGGTTTAGCAGTAACAACAAAAATCCTTCCACCAACGTTTTGCAAATAACTTTCTAAACAAATACATTTGTAGGTTTGGTAATGCCCAATTTAAAGCTATGCAATTGTTTGTGCAAAGGAGGGATTGGATTTAGAAACTCTGGCTTTAAAGACTTAAAACCTCAGAGCAAGCAAAGACCAAATGGTATTTAGCAAACTGATTCCAAAGAGAAGGCATCGTGACCAGCAGGGCAAGAGTTGTTTTCACAGGCATTGAAATTGCCTGCTCACTCTGGGTGGGGGTTGGCACTTCTTGGGGATGGAGGTCAAGGAGGACCGGCACCTAATGCTGGCAACTGTTTGTTTTGTGCTTGAGGTGGAGGGAAAACTAAGCCTTCTATACTCTCCAAACTGCAGCTGCTACTTTGGAAATACTTCTAAAATGTGTGTGGTGTTGCCACTTCCTTTCTCCCAACCCCAAGGAAAACAGATTTTAATTCCAGGTGCCACCAGTCATAGCCAGAGGCCCTGCCCACAGCCAAGCGGTGGGGAATAAGGATGGGACACCTCTGAATTTGAGCCTCCCAGAGTGGATGGGAGTAAAGGGTGGGCAGGAGGTGGAGATTCTTGCCTTTCTTAGAACCCAAGCAAGAATGGCAGAAGGGAAAGAACTGATTTTAAGAAATGGACTCCTCATCAAAAGTTTATTTTCAACCTCCTTGTTATGAGTTAAGGTCTAAGCCTCCGGGAGCCAGTCACCAACCAATGTAATACATAGCTCCAAAGTTCCCTGGCTGACATCCTACTATTTGGAAAAATCCGTGTGTTCCTTTGGCTTCCTAGTGGGGGGGCGGCGAGTGCTGGGGGGGCAGGTAGAGGCCCTGATTAAGAACTAGGGAGGGTCCTTCCACTGCGGGTTGAGAGAGAGAGGGCAAGTCCTTCCACTCCTGGTTGGCACTGGAGCACAAAGTGTGTCCCCTCCTCCACCTCTTTTCCTTGGGCATTTTGATTTCCCATCAGATTCAGTGGATGTGGCCAGGCAGTGCTGGCTCAGACTCCCAGGGCAGTCATGGAAAAGTCATGGCCAGTAGGTTTCCCCACCGCACCTCCCAACTGGGTAAAGATCTCTTCCGCCCAAGAACCCGCAAGACCATGTCCCATGGCCCCAGCCAAGTCACCTCACTAAGTGGGTTCCCTCTGGGGAATCTAGAACACTAGGGCTGGGCTGGGCCAGGTGAAGGTGCTGGCGGTGGAAGCGCACAGATTCTAAGGACAGTCTCCAGGACACTCAGAACGACAATTTTTAAAAATTGACAGCTGACAGGCCGAGGGAGTTTGTTTTACCGCTGAATACCCCGGGAACAAAATCCTTTTGAAAGGAAAGCTAAGTCGTTTCACGCCACCAAAGTGCAGATTTGGTGAAGAATGACTGATGGGAGGGACAAAGCGGCGCGGTGAGTTAGCGCGGGTTCCCAGAGTGCGGAAAACTTGGGCAAACGCGGGAGGCGGCCTGGAAAGGTGGGGCGGGTGGGAGGAGGCCCTAAAACCTACCGTCCCTACTGCGCTCGCCAGAAGACTTTCCCCCACCTAGGGCATTTCCTAGCCCGTTTGGTAGAGAAAATGGAAAGGGGATGGATAGGGCAAGAGAAGTGAGGGCCAGGAGTGCGGTAAGAAAGGAGGAGAGAGAGACAGGGGTGGAGAACACAAGAAGGAGGGAACGACTCTTGAGGGAGAGTGGAGGAAGAGAAGAGCCAAACTAAGTTTAGCCCCCAAACGCTCCAGGCAGCCGGGAGTTCGCTTTCCAAGTCGGGAAGACGGGTATTGTTTTTGGCGCCTAGGAAACCTTCGGAAGCTGCCGGGTACTTTCCCTCCACCTCCCATCGGTGTTTGGTAAATATTAACAAACCAGGGCGCGTTACTCTCTGGAGTGTGGACAGAGGGGCTGGCCCGGCTCAGGATGGTTTTCCTCTCCTAGCGCCCCCGCTCCCTAACCCCAGCCCCACCGTTCACGCACACATACACCTGCTTGACAACAGAAGGAATCAAAATCAATATTGTATTTGTCACCCCTCTGTCTCCTTTTTACTCCCTCAGCAGCTCGGGTGCCACTGAAGCGAATTGTGGATTTATGGAGGGAAATTAGCATAAATTATTACGAAATCGGTAGCCGTGTGTGGTCCAGCTTGTGGGAAAAGAGGCTATTGCGAACTCTCCAAGCAGAAAGGTAGTCGGTGGTGGGCTCTGCGGAGGCGATGAATGGCTATTGCATGAAAGAGATTTCCATTTGGTTTGCACATGGGTATAATTGACTTATGTGTATTTTATACAGTTTTCCCAACAACTCCCTAAGCCTCAGAGTCGGATGTGCCCCCTCCCCAGAGTCTCTGTTTGCTTTGGGTTCTGTACAATAGACTCTGATGCACTTTTCAAGATTTCTGGAAAGTGCTCCTTCCCTCCTCTTCTTCATAATACCAGTCTTAAAACGCTGTAAATGGCATGCAAATCCCCTCCCCCTTCTCCCAGGCTCTTCAGTAGGATCTGAAATAGAATTTTGTACTAAAGTACCTATTTTAAATGTGCATCTCACAGCTCCTCACCCTACCCAAGACAAACTTGTGCTATTAGGTTCGATTTCCTTAATTAACCCTGGGAATGAGCAATATGCCTCACCTCCCATCCTCACCCTAGCCAAACTTTGAAGATTCCTTGGACACGAATTCCTACTTGTATCCTCACATGTCTCAGACTTGATGGTGACAACTTTCCCTGGGGAGATGGACAAAGATTTATTTCAACTTAGATTTTTTTTTAACCCAAATGCTTCCACTCTTAGAATTTAGTTAATCTTCTGTTTACTCCAAGCAATGATTTCGACAGCCATACAAAGGCCCTTTGCAAGGCAACAAAATGCCAGTTGTTAAAACAAGAAAACATTTCTCTCTCTCCCCATCCCCCACCCTTAAAAAGAGTGCGCACACACCCCGTAGAAAAGAATCCTCCTGGCTGTCACTGGGGGAACAGAGATCTTTCTCTCCTTTCGTGACATATCCCAAATCTGACCGCTCTTAATATTTTATTTATGTTTCTATATATCAGTATGCACACTTTTGCTGAGAAGACCCTAAACAATCCTTGGGGGCTTCAATGCTGATACCTTTCCTTCCTGGGAGCACTCCTGCCTCTGCCACAGGAGCACCCTCAGTTTTGTACCTCCGAGGCCAGTTGCCTTCTGAAGCAGGAAAGCTGTGAACCAATGCCTTTTCATCTGGAAAACACAAGCCCTTGCTACTACTATTTTTCATCAGGGGTCCCTTAGGCTCCAGGTCTCCCCAATTCCTTCCATCCCTGGACTCCCAAGCCGAACTGGGCTGCCCCCAAATAACACCCCAAAACGCCGAACCTCGTTAGCTAAAGCACGCACAGCTCAGGCAAGTACTGCTGCCCCCGGCCAAAGCTCGGCAGAGGTACCACCTGAATCCAACTGGTTTATCTGCAGAGGGTTTATCTGCCCTTCTCAAGCCATGCCCCCAGAGACAGGTCAGCGATCCGCCTCCACCCCTCGAACCCACCTCCTCCTCCTGGTTATTTTTTTCCGAATTAAGAAGGTGACATTATTCTTTTCTTCAAGCACTTCTGTTAATATTGAAAAACGTGTGCTTGCATCTCAAGCGAGGCAGCCCAGACGCGAGAGCCATTTCAATATTAATGAAATTGTTTAATCTCCTAAATTCATCGTGTTTAAGTTACGTTTTGGTGAGTTATTGACCACCTCCGAAACTGTGGTTAACAGAGGGGTGTGTGTGTGTGTGCACGTGTGCTGAAAGATTTTTATGCTAACTCTAAACAGCTCTACTAACAATGCTCTACTATCACTAAAAGTGTCCAAACTTCACACCCAGAACTCTCCCACCACCGCCACTACCATCACCTCCTCCTCCTGAAGAAAAAACAAAAAAAGTTCTTACATTTCCGGATTGAAGATGATTCAGTGTGGGCTGTAGAGATTGAGTTATTAACAATGAGGTAAAAGGAATTTCTTTTAGAAACCATAAAGGTCAGAGAATGTGCAGAAATCAGTGGGAACTCCTAGTGTCTATTCCAGCGTGAGTGTTCACTGGCAGGGTCGACTCACTATTTCATAGCAATATGATGATGATGATGATGCCGCCGCCGCCTCCGCCACCGTTGCCGCTGCCACCGCCTCCCACGACGACGACGATGATAATAATAATGATAATAAGAATAATTCATTGAATCTCCGGAGACTAATCCGAACCAAAGGGAGCCTACTGCTGGCACCAGGCAGGGGGACCCTAGGCACATCCCCACTCTCTCCTTTCTCCCTCAAAGGAAAACACTTCGGTTCTTCCGAGTCTAGAAGGTGCTGCTGTTTTAGTGGGTCTGTAGGCAGCGTTTGATGGGCTCTCTAAACCCTAACTATGTTCTTTCTATTGTGGTGGTGGTGGTGGTGGTGGTGGTGGTGGTGGTGGTGGTGGTGGTGATGGAGGGAGTGATAGAGAAGGGGAGAAAGTTCCGGCTGTAAAATGCAAACTTCCATGCAATGCCTAACTCCTAAAGTTTCAAACCACCTGGGGTAAGCATGAGACCCTGCCATTTATCTGGTGATAAAGTGTGTCAAACAAACTCAGGCCCTCCCCCAGATCCACACACTGTCTGCCCCAACAACCCCAGAGCCTTCATCCTGTGTCTAATTAAATTCCTAGAGGACTTTTAGAGTGAAGACCCTGCCTATTCGCTCAGAGAGACTTTTTTTCCCTTTAATTTGGCCAATACGTTTAGAAAATGGGCTTTTTACAAGTGGCTGTCCGATTATATTTTTGTAAGTATTTTTTAGACCCCATCACGTAAAGGATACACACCTACTGTGTAAAGCTATGGCAGCGGCCTAGGAAGGTCAAATCAAACTTTGACCTGCCTCTTGGAGGGCTAGGGGGAAGGGTGTATTTTCATTATAATAACCCATGCAACCAGCCCTGTATTGCCAAGCGCAGGAAAAGGGTCTGCTTCAGGGGCAAGCCGTGCCTTAAGTTAGCTAACAATACAAACCCGATACAATGCAGAGGAAACAGAATACCCCAGCCAAGCAATTTCCATGTCAAACATCATCTGCGCGGCAGCTCGGTCTGTGAACGTGAGTGGTCGCCTGAATCCCTGCTCCGCGGCCGCCACCTCCTCATACCTCCACACCGCGCACCCCGGCCGGCGTCCCGCTCACCACCGGTGGCCGAGGCTCTTCCCCCTCGCCCAGGCTTGAGCTGGAAGTGATTCCTATTGGCCAAGGTGTCCATGTAAATAGGTGTGAAAGAAACCAGAGCTGGCCAGGCTCTCCCCTCTCGCTCAGTCCCCTCCCTCTGCAGCCCCCGCTCCCCCTCCTCTTCCTCCTCCTCCCAAGGCGATTGTCATATGATAGCTAAGAAGTGGCACATTAATGAAGCGCCGCTACAGGGGTCTTTTCTGCTCCTGTCACCGCTTAAAACTATCAGATGGTTCGAGGGAGGACATGGAGGCAGCCACCTAGCTCAGCGGAGCCGCGGAGCCCACAGCAGCGCCCTCCGGAGCCCCGAGGCCGCCGCTGCTGCCGTCTGCGCCCGGACTCCGCAGCCGAGCGCGGCCGCCCGGGGATCTCACGGCCAGGAGCGCGGCGGACTGGTCGGCTCCCGGCGCTGCGGGGCTGAGCTGGGAGGCTCAAGACGAGCGGAGCCCCGGCGAGACCGGACGCGGCAACGCGCACTGGGAGGGACCCGAGGGTGCCGTGCCATCCCGGATGCGGACGCACAACTTGGAGCAACTTTAAGGTGAGCTCTCTAGTGGCACCCCTGCCCCAGCCCCGCGCCAGGTCCCCCTGACTTCCATGCTTCCCTCGCGCCGCGTACCGGCTTCCCTTCCCGCGCCCCCGTGGCCGCACCCAACTCTACGCTCAAAGTTGCCAGCGAGGAGCGCGGGCGCGGGCGCGGGCTGACCCCGCGCTGCAGCCCCTGCCCACCACGTCTGGTCTGGGCTCGGCCTGGCTGACCTCGCGGTGTCTGTCTGTGCATCCATGCCCTCTCCTTCCCATTATCCACCGCCCCCCCCCCCCCAACCCCTGTGCAGATCCTAGCCGCCGCCGGCCCGCGCGGACCCAGAGCGAGAAGGGGGCAAACAAGAAGATGCCTCGGCCCGGCCGCAACACGTACAGCGACCAAAAGCCGCCCTACTCGTATATCTCGCTGACCGCCATGGCCATCCAGAGCTCGCCCGAGAAGATGCTGCCGCTGAGCGAGATCTACAAGTTCATCATGGACCGCTTCCCCTACTACCGGGAGAACACGCAGCGCTGGCAAAACAGCCTGCGCCACAACCTCTCCTTCAACGACTGCTTCATCAAGATCCCGCGGCGGCCAGACCAGCCCGGCAAGGGCAGCTTCTGGGCGCTGCATCCCAGCTGCGGGGACATGTTCGAGAACGGCAGCTTCCTGCGGCGCCGCAAGCGCTTCAAGGTGCTCAAGTCCGACCACCTGGCGCCCAGCAAGCCCGCCGACGCCGCGCAGTACCTGCAGCAGCAGGCCAAGCTGCGCCTCAGCGCGCTTGCGGCCTCCGGCACGCACCTGCCACAGATGCCCGCCGCCGCCTACAATCTGGGCGGCGTGGCGCAGCCCTCGGGCTTCAAGCACCCCTTTGCCATCGAGAATATCATCGCTCGCGAGTACAAGATGCCCGGGGGGCTGGCCTTCTCCGCCATGCAGCCCGTGCCCGCCGCCTACCCGCTCCCCAACCAGTTGACTACCATGAGCAGCTCGCTGGGTACTGGCTGGCCGCACGTGTACGGTTCCGCGGGCATGATCGATTCGGCCACCCCTATCTCCATGGCTAGTGGCGATTACAGCGCCTACGGCGTGCCCCTGAAGCCGCTGTGCCACGCAGCAGGCCAGACGCTGCCCGCAATCCCTGTGCCCATCAAGCCCACACCGGCCGCAGTGCCCGCCCTGCCCGCGTTGCCTGCGCCCATCCCCACCTTGCTCTCGAACTCGCCGCCCTCGCTCAGCCCCACGTCCTCGCAAACAGCCACCAGCCAAAGCAGCCCCGCCACTCCCAGTGAAACGCTCACCAGCCCGGCCTCCGCCTTGCACTCGGTGGCGGTGCACTGACCCGCAGCAGCCGGAGCCCCCTCTTGTTCCCCTCCCCGCCAGCTTCCTCGCCTTCCCCGCTTCCCAGTCCTGCCCTTCCCCACCTAGGACCGCCGCCCTAACTTGTCCATTTCACCTGCGGCCAACCCTCTCTCCCCCCGCCACGAGAACTCTGTTTGGACCCAGGAGACAAAACACAAACTTGCAGATGGCCTGGAGGCGCGTGGGAGCTGCCCTCGCCTCCACAAGAGGGGCAGACAGGGGGCACCTGAGACCAGCCCTCCGATCCCCGGGGCCCCCCGACACCCCCCTCCCATTTAAGAGGCAGGGGACTGGGGAAATCCTGCCTCCCGCCTGCGCGGAGAGGAGCGCGTCTTCCCTCGGCTGGGATCGGCGGGTCCCCGGACTCCGCGCAGTGAGTTCCACGACAAGAGAACCCGTCTCAGAGGTTTCCTCGAGCAGATCTTCCCTGAGGGCTGCAGCCGCACGGCGGAGGGCCGGATCTCCTTTACGCCTTGGAAATCTGCCGGGAAAAGGGACCACTAATCTTCCTACCCCGCTCGCCTCCGCCCATCCGGCAGGGGCTGGGCGGACCACAGCTTCCCGGAGCAGCGGCCCTGCCTCCCCAGCTTCTGCGGAGTTTTGTTTTGGGTTTTGTTTCCTGCCAGAGGCTCCAGGCACTGGGAGCTAGGGGAGAGGCTGCCAAACTGAGAAGGGGACGCTCGTCCTCAACACGAGCAAAACAAAACTAAAAGTAACCTTGCAGTATTGTTTACAAAGGCGCCCGGTAAAATGTAAACAGTGAACTTGAATCTGTATTGCTTGGCGGGCGAGCGGGCAAAGCCCACTTTACAAGTACCTGTTGTAATGTGAATGTTTACTCTTCATTTCTGGCCAGGTTTAGGGGAGGGATGGGGGGATGGGAAAGTTAATTGGGATGTTAACTTTCCGACTACTTAGAGACCTTTTAGCTATTTATTTTATTGTTGGAAGGAAAGAAAAAAAAAGAAAATGAAAATGAAATTAGCCCAAACTAAGAAAGCATCAAGGGCAACCCGAGAACTTAGATAGCTGACTGGTAACGTGAAGGAGATGTCACCGGATAGGTCTCCCATGGACAAGTCTTTCTGTTTGCCACAAGAACTTTCCCAAGAAGCTAAAGGGCTGCAAAGAGATGTAAATGCTTGTGAATAGGAATGATTATACACTGTGTAAAATGCACTTTTGTTTGCTATATTCCTTTAGAGTCTTAGGTAATTTGCTGGAAAACGAACTGTTGTTCTGGTGTGACCTGCTTAAGTTAAAAAAAAAAAAAGTTGTAGTGTCATCAGGGCTGTAAAATTTTTACCTTTCATTTTTCTCCTTCTGTTCAAAATTAGCATGGCATTTTAAATATTGATGTTCTTGTTCCCAGCATGCCTGTTTTAAGACAAAGAATTTTAAAAAGGTGTCTACATTAAATTATGAATCTAGTCCAAATAATATTTTCTCATTAAAATATGTAAATCCAAATTTTAGTTTTGTGTGTTTTTGAAGAGTTGCTGCAAACAGTATCTTTACAAAAGATAGATGTAGTACTTCTCTAATATGCTTTTTATAATATGTTGTCTGAATAGTTTGTCTTTTTAATATTTCTAAAATAGTCACATCTCCTCTTACGCACTTACAGATTGGGGAAGAAATTATTCAAATGGACTCCTGAATCAGAGGGAAAGAGGAAACTATTTCTAGAATAGATCAGACGCTGAAAAACTGTCACTAGAAAAATGAAATACTCTCTATGTATTTTTGTCTATCTGAAAAGTTACATTTTACAAAATATACTGAATGTAAGGCTTATGTAGAAACCAGGTAGAGGCTATATGGAGACACAAAAAGTAAAAACAGACTTGTTTATTCAGTGCTCATATTCTGATGCACCTTATTTTAGAATATTCATTTCCTTGTTCCTTTAAATTACTTCAGTTGTGGAAATTTTCCTTTTCAGGAGTTACCTAGAAGTTCACCTTGCATGTCAAGAAACCTGTTCACTTTGAATAGAACAGATTTCTTTTCACTCCTTCATGTAGGAAAATAATGCTGGATGAATTTATTTTAGGCAAGAAAATGAAGTTAATTTAAATGCTTAACTCTAAGTATTTGCTTTTCTTCAGATTTTTGGAGAGAATTACAATTTGCCAGGAATTTATGGCATAAGGCCAACTGAAACTTTACTGAAGGGGTCATGATATTTCCAGAGTGAGGTGTGTGTTCAACTAATGAAGTTACAAGACAAAGAAAAACTTAAATGGTGATTAACACTTTACTGTGTAATATGATTAAACAAAGACCTTTGCGCAGTACAGAGAAACCCACACAAAAATCGTGATCACTATAACTCCATAAGGAGACTCCTTAGCACCTGCGACCCTTACATATTTAGAGGGTTATCTGGAAAAAAAATTAGGATTAATGCAAAGGGTAATTAATCCTGTTGTGAGCATTTTTTAAAAGGAAGGATCCCACACACAGCCCAAAAAAAAAAAAAGTGGAAAATAAATGAATCATTGGACTGATTAAAATGCATGAAGCTACTAAAGCTCGTCAGACAGGGGACAACTAAACTCATTCATCAAGCCCAATTCACAATTATATCAACAAGATCAGCAAAAGAAAGCCTGGAAAACTTATCCACCCTGAGCTATGAAACTCTTGAAACTTTGTTCTCAACAAGAAATCATCTATATTAAAAGAAATTAAATACATTGTCATTACTTCCTGCGAAATAAAATTAAAGCCATTTCTGGAATATTCTAATCTCATTGAATTTACTAACACTGAATTCAAACTGGGAATGAAGGAAACATAAAGGGCTAACACGAGCCTTAAAAATTGTATAAATTACCAGCTTAGATAATCAGGTAAAATATTTGTCCTATAATAGGCAGTAGAATGCATATGTATAAATATACACATACATACATTTAATAAATGTGGGTAAGTAAGATGCAGATCCTATTTCTGATTTTTAGCAAAGGAGTGATTTTCAACTCACTATCTGAAAATGTTCTTTTCAGCTAGTAAGCTCGTCATGGTATACTGCAAAGAATGAAATAACTTGGGCATTGTGAGCCCTCTTTTCACAACTGCAGACATCTTTTCTCAGACAAAGTTGAATGAGTAAAGTAAAAAATCCACTGATGATATTTTGACCTTGATCAGAAATCCAAAGGCAATCCCAAACAACCGTCTCCACCCTGCTCCATCCCCAGCTTTGAGACTTGCGCCCTGTTTAGCTGAAGTGCCCCCACAAACAAGGAAGTTTATAACTATGATACCTTCAATGGCTCTCTTTGTCATGTTAAATCTTTTCACCTGGCTCAAGTCCAAAGTCAATACACACAGCTTTAAAATAAAACTGGAAGAGACAACATTATGCAGTGAGATATATATTGGGGTCTTATCCAGAAGACCGAGTTAACGTCTATTTTCTATTTTGCAAACGTGGGCCTTTTTTTAAATTAGGCTTTTGATTTGGAAACTTGGCTGTCCTGTTACTTTTGGTTTTTAACATGATTCTGTACTCAATTGTGTTTTTAAATGGCTTTCTCTGTGATTGGGGAAATGCTTGCACAATGGATGAATTTTGTACACTTTCTCAAGAGAGAAGCTGCAGAAGTTCTCACTGTTGCTGTTGCCTGAGTGGGGATTTTGAGAAGCCTGGAGACTAACAGGAGCAATGCTAGTAAACGATCCTTAGAATGGTTCAAATATTATACCAGTGAGTTTAATTCCTTTAAAACAGACAAGAGCGTTAGCGTATTGGAAGCATAAATCTGGCCAGGTACTCGAGTGGGGTGAAGTTGAAGGGTGGGTGGGAGGAAGAAGCCAATGGAGCACCGAAAACAGGTTTTACTTGAGTGTATGCATGGTTGGGGTGGGGGCATGGTTTATACATTTATCAATAGAAACTCTCTTTTTTAAAGGTATCCATTTAAGAAATGAAATGGACCAGGATCTGTTCTCAAATTCTTAATATAAATGTCAATTAATTTTTTCCCCTGAAGCCACATATGCACTGAGACACTCAAACAAAAACAAAACAAAAACAACCCAACTCACCGGCTGTGAAGCCTCAAAGGGGATGCATTTGTTTCGTTTAAACTAACAACAAATTATCTAATTAATATGTTTCAATTACAGCATGAAAGGCACAGCCCCTGGACCGCCCGCCGTGGGGGCACAATAGCCCCAGAGCCCACTCTAGGAATTTACAATAACTTCACATCTGTTTCTTTATTTTCCACTTTTTGAGTCTAAAACTCCTCTCAAGATCACTTCAAACCACAGCCTGAGTTATGAAATATGTCCCAGTGTTAAAGGGGGATGAAACTTTGCCCACGGATGCTTCATTTGCAAGCAAAAAAGTGAAAGCCCATTGAAGAGCATTAAACAAATATATTAGAATTCTGTCACTTTATGCAATTGAGTAGATCAAATGAAGGGTCCCGGCCACTTCATTCACTCTCATTCACTCGAATAGAAAATGCAAAGAATAGCAACCCGAGACTGGGCCACCGATGTAGATTTAGCTCCTTTTTACTGGGAGACAAAAAGGCTGAATTTTCACAAACACATTGCTGACTCGGGGACTAGGAAACCGGCACTGGAACCCCTTTGGAATTTAAATTCATTTTATCTTCCTCTCTCTTTGCGGGGATCTGTTTGCACTACAGTGCAAGATGCAGCAGGCATCCTCTGGCTTCTGAAAAAATGGGGGAGGGGAAGAAAGTGAGTGGGGGTGGCAATGTGGGCCTCAGGATTCCCAAGAAGCTCTTTGGTGGTCAACTAACACTCAGGTCTGAGGTAACTCTTTAAATAAATCTTTATTTACATCAATATAAGCATTATTATATCACATACATCTCCCAAGTCTCCTACTTCCTTGCTTGGCATGGATTACATAAAACTGCTTGTTTTCAAAGACTAGAATTGCATCTGGGTCAACTATTTATTTCCTTCCTTCCTTCCTTCCTTCCTTCCTTCCTTCCTTCCTTCCTTCCTTCCTTCCTTCCTTCCTTCTTTCAACTAATATCTGGTCAGTGATGTCACGACAGATTTGAAAGCAGAGCTGTCAACCTCACCTGGTCAATTCTCTGTCACTGTTTTTCACTCTCTCCCCCCTCCTCCTTCTGAAACTACTCTATCTGAACACCATGATGGTAAACTTGTGTAAAAATCAAGAAAAGAGATACTCTTTGGTTAGAATTTCCAAGTCAGAATCCTCCTACATTTTCCTTTCCCATTCTCGGATAAAAAACAAAAACAGTAAGACAATAAAACAACCCCGGCCCCCAAATCGAGCTACATGTGTCGTGGTAATTGAGATAATCTTGTGGCAATACTTCTATCCTGTATGTTCTATGACTGACATTTTTGTTCTGGTCAACTTTATAGACTTTTACATGTCAACATCTTAGAAAGCTTACAGTGACTGTTAAAAGCTGCTTCCAGAAGCAAAGCAGGGCACAGAAAAGAAGCAGACCTCTCAGCTTTCAAGGTGTGATTACAGAGGAATGAACCAGTTTTTCTCAAATTTGAAGTCTAAATGAGATCTGACCTGAAGGAGAAATTATTTGGAGGGTTTTCTATGCATTTCAAAATTTTACCTGGTACTTATCCCAGGAACATCAAAACCTTGAACACTTTTCAATTTAGCTTCTAGATCTGTAAGGTCAAATTTAAGTGATTCTTCATTTAATTTGTGGCATTGGTATGTGGAACTGGGGATGGAAGGTGGCTCAGACCTACAGATATAAAAAAGATACTGAAGAAATAGTTGTTTTATAACCATAAGCTAACAAACTCACTGGAACTAATAGTAAAGTAATCAGAAATTATCCGTGAAAAATTGTAGCTGGCTAAATAAAACTTTCCTTGGAAGATGTTCTTGATAGAAAATTTCAAGAATATATGGACAAAGGGTTCTTCTTTGCAGGCAGCCTCCTTTTGCCAGTGTCTGCAAATAACTGATGTCAAATCAGTTGCAAGCTTTTGAAGGAACAAACTGGGAGCATTAATTAGAGCAGATTAAGCTCACAGATAAAAAGCATTCTTTAAGTATCTGTTGTTTAGAGGCACTGTGGTTCTGATTCATGCTTTGCAGTCTGTATATTTTTATTTACTCAGTTAATTTCTTCCCCAGAGTGCTCCCTGTTGACTGGGTTACTAAGGTATACAGTATAGAAAGAGTTGTTGGTTTGCAGAAATAAATGTTTTCAAATTCTGCTTTTGCTATAGAGTTCTCTCCCCTCCTTCCTGAAATACAATGTATTGGTCTGATGATTTCAACACAGCAACATAGAGAGAAACTGTTCAATAAAGGATCTGAATTTTGTGCCACTTAGAGGAAGCTTAGTATTTATTAAGTAGTATCTAGAGCATTTTGCATTAATTAGAGCAGCTCCTTGGAGAGACATTACAGCCAAGAATGGTTTCACACAACAGGAAAACTCTGAGCATCTGAACTCCCCCACTAGACCTGCTACAGTGAAACACAGAGCAGCAAATGTCTGGCTCACTTGGAAATACCAACACATATTTTATTTATTTACCTACGTTTGATAGACTGAAATCCTATATCTAAAACAATAAAAACGATCATTGGAAAGTTCCTCATCACCCTGGGTACCATGATATTTATGTCAACTACAAAAACAACAACAAACGTGACATAATGGTCTGTCTCAAGATACCTAGCATGATTTCATACTGAAGAAAAACTGATGAATGACTACCCAACCCTCCCATGTTCCATGTAATAGACTGAATCGAACATTTCTGTGACTGCCTGGAAGATACTAACAGTTCTCATCCTTGTGGTGAGTGTTGGTGGATAGGGAGAGGGCACGCAGAACAGGCAAGGATGAAATTTTATGACTATCAGATTAGTCCAGATCGTGTATATGCAATGCTTCCTGTTCCTGACACAAAACAATTAACTGAATGAATAGGAGTTCTGAAAATAGTCCCGTTAGTTTAGCTTAGGTAAAAAACCTATGCCTTTGTTCTAGGCGTCAGTAAATGAGAGTATTGACTATAGCTTCAGCTGTGATACTCAGGTTGTACAATTAAAACATGTGAAATGCATTTAAATTTACTTGTGGCTTTAATAAAGGAACCCTTTCCATAAAACAAGAAAATGAAAATGATTAACTTTGACACAGAAATATAAACAGCAATTTGATTAATTATATTGCTAATTATTCTTTGCTGTGTAGCCAAACATTATCCAATTCTTAAAATGACAGATGCTGAATAAATCATATAAAATAATTACTTGGAATTTCACTGCAGTGAGAAATGGTGGAGTTTATGGAGAGATTTTTATGCATTTCTAAATATATAATTGGTTTGGTTCTGTTCTATTCCATTTAGAAACCTACTTTTTACTGTAAAAATACAACTATATTAATGTTTTTTCCTGTATTTTTCTGATGCTATTTTAAAATAATTTCTCCTTTCAATATTTTCTGTAATTATGAGTAGACTAATTTGTATATCTTTCTTTTCCCCAACATTATATCATAAGCATTTACCATGTTTTCACAACATAATTTTCACAAACATCCATGTTAATATTTGTATAGTATACCAGTGGAATGAAAGACTAAATGCCTAAATGGGGCATTCTGAATGTTTTTAGGTTTCGTTTGTTTGCTTTTGCCAATACAAAGATTGTTGTGGTGAACATCTTTCACAACTAATGAAGCACTATTTCCCATGATGTAAAATACATTTGTGCTATTATATGGACTTCCAAAACAGCTCCCTTACAAATTCAATAATATAATTTAACTTAGGATTTCAGCTTTATTATTGGCCCCATCCCTATTTGTTCTCTATCTGGAACCCCGAGCAATATTGACTCAACTTGGAATCAAAAGACACTGAATGTTAAGAGTTGGAAGGTCCTGAGAAATTCCAGGTAAGCCAATTCTTTTATCTCACTCATTTGGTGAGTAAGTGTAATCTTACTCACTCATTTGGTGAATCCCACTGATACATTTCTTTTATCTACATCCAAATAATTTAACAGTACCAAAGTCAGGTTCTGAAAATAAAACAGAAGTTCAGTCTTAAATGCCAAATGCCACTGAAAATCAGAAATCAAGAAAGTACTGAAATTGTCAAAATGAAGACTTATCTGATAATGTAGGCTCGCATCATTTTAAGGCAGTTTACACAGCCTAACAAGCTGCCAACTTTTTAAGTGGGGGCGCTGGGTAGTTTGTGTAACAAGAGGGAAGGGTCATTGCTAAGTCCCAGGTCTAAAGATCAAGAAAGCTACCACCATCAATATGAATCATTTCTTAACTTCTTGATACTGTCCCTAAAACCGAGAGCAAATAGTCTTCCAGACTTCCACAAGTCTAGAGGGTCCAGGTCCACAGCAGGTGTGAATATGTAATTTCTTAGTTGCTTTGACATGGCCAATTCTCAAGATGGGAGATAGCACGAGTGGGCCAGGGAAGGGGGTCGGGGGGAATAGCAAAGAAGGGCAAAGAATCAGAGCCTCAGAATTTGTTTCCTTATTTTGGCATTTCATTTTGCCCATTCTTATATAATATTTTCATGTCTGATTTCCCCACTCTAGGTTCTTGGGATCTTAATTATTTTTAACAAATTTGTTTTTAACTGTGTCAGACATGATACAGGTGCTGAACAGGTACTTGTCAATGGAACAACATCCAGGTAGCCTGGAGCAGACTCAGAAAGAAGAATAAATGAAACTCGTGGTTACACCTGAAATCACTCTCCTGAATTGGAATAAGCGTCTTTTGATGGGGGGGAAAATCTTGGAACCAAAGGAATTTGTTCACAATTACTTTTCCATAGTCTCTCAACCATCATTCCCAGAGCTGATCAATCCTACCCTGTTTAACTCACTTGACACAAAGAGGAGAGATACAGGAAGAGAAAAAAAGGAAGGCAGAGAGAAAGCAGACAAACTGGATGAAAATCTGATGTCTTTGTTAGCATGGTTCTTTAAACAGGTCCCCCAGGACATCTTAACACATGTCCTTTTAATTCAGTTCAAGCCAATTCAACTCAGTCTGATTAAATCCAATTACTAAGCATCACCTGCATAAACAAGATCTTGCAAGAAAATATTTTGGTCAGAAGATCTGAGTTTGAGTCCTAGTTTTATCACTTTTTACCTAAATGGTCCTGAGCAATCTCCTTAACTCTCAGTTAACTGTCTCTTGTGGAGAATAAGGGTTCACTCAAAGGCTTGTCTCAATGATCAAGTGGAGCAAAGTAGATGAAAGTGCTGTGAAGTGTCATGTAAACTTAAGTTACCATTACTGTCTGATAGAAAAATAGTAAAATAAAAATAGCTATCAGAAATTGTCCTGCCTGAGAGGAATTTAACCTTAAGCTCTTCAGGATAGATTGCAGACTCGTAGAGGGAAGGTCTATTTTTCATGCTATTTTTTAAGCCTCACATTTCCACTGTCTGCCCTTCTGTTCCCAAACCTCTGAAGTAACCTGGCAGTGAAAATGGGGTGCGATAGCAAGGGAAACTGTGGCCACTGTTTTGTATATTCTCCCAAAGTGGGCCTTTTCATAGATTTATTTATTTATTTTTAAAGATTTTATTTATTCATAAGAGAGAGAGAGAGAGAGAGGCGCAGAGACACAATCAGAGGGAGAAGCAGGCTCCATGCAGGAAGCCCGACACGGGACTTAATCCGGAGACTTCAGGATCACGCCCTGGGCCGAAGGCAGGTGCCAAACTGCTGAGCCACCCGGGGATCCCCCTTTTCATAGATTTAAAGATATGATGTGGACAAACTGTTAAGACTGTTAAAAGGACAGGAAACAGTTTGACACCCAGGTACATAAAGATGACAAGTGTAAAAATCAGTGCACTTTTAGTTTTCTTTTCCCCATCAACCAATGGCTTGTACTACTTCCCTGACACTTTAAGAATTTAATTAATGCTTATGTAGCATTTACCATATGCCAGGTACTATTCTAAGTTCTTTACAAATATTAACTCATTTAACCCTAATAACAGCCTTATGTGACAGATGCTTTTTATGATGTGTATTTTACAGATGGGAATATTGAGGCACTGGGCATTTAACTAATTTGCCCAAGGTTACCCAGCTAGTAATGGTGTCAAAGTCCAATGGACTTTCAGTAAAATCTGGTTTAATATCAAGATACTTTTGTTATTGATGATAGCAGCTCACATGATTTCTTAAACTCAAGGGCTCGATTAAGCTCATTAAGGTGTGCAGAGGGAGAAGGAGGGTCACCCTCTGCCAGCTTTAAACCAACTGTCTCAGACACAAAATGATTTTTGCAGCTGCTAATTATTCTTTTGTCACTTCTCTTACCCTCCCCAGCTTTGCTGTGAGTTACCAGTCACTAAATTGCATTATCTTCATAAACTATCTTCTATTTAATTTATGTGGCTAGGGATAGGGGGAGAAGTAATACCTCAACAAAACTAGAAATACCTGTCAATGCTAGTTCACAGCAATATCTGATCTCTGATCTTAGATCATATACCAAAAAAGTCACCATGGAACACCATTCCCCTAGGAAAAAAAATGGATCTTAAAGTGTATTCAACCAAACTGGATCCATGTACGATTAACTCAAATCCTTTGGGAATGAGCCAATATGAAATCTAGGCAGAGACGTGCTTTAGTAGTTAGAAGAAAATTACTGACCTGTGTGTATTTTTCTTTCCTTACAGTCTATGTCAGCTGGCAAAAAAAGTCAGAAGGCGAAAGAAGTACCACTCTTATCCCTACACTATAATTTTAGAAAGAAGGAAAAAAGAAGGGAGAGGAGGAGGAAAAAAGGAAGGAAAAAGTTAGGGGTAACTTTCTATCTCAGTAAATACAATTTTGTTTGTTGTTAATGGAATCAAATATGGAAGACCCCAATATCTGGTGTTTTGAGGTCCACATTTCTTTACCGTTACTTTTAAAAAGTATGCTTGGGTCCTCGTATATCTTCTTCAATCCAACTACCAGGAGACTGGCATTTAAAAAGATTTTATAGGTATGCATTTTAAGAAGTATGTGTGTCTTTGTGCTGGCCTCCCTTTGGACCACCTGCCTTAGTTACAAGTGACTCCTGAGTTTGTCTTCTTCATACATGGAGAACGGGCTCCCAGTTTGCTCTGTGCTTGGAGTCTCTCAGCCTTTTCCTAACAGTCAGTGACTGGGCTGGAGAATGCTGGTGAAGCTCATCCATGCTTTTTGATCCCCTCACCCCAGTTTGGTGGTTCAACTTGCCAAACAAAGATTTCTAAGCTGTGTTTCTGGCCTCTCTGCACTGCATCTGAGCCCCCACTACAACAGGCTCTGGGACCACCACTCAAATAAATGATTGTGCTTAGTCCTGAAGCCTTTCAGCCCACCTCATCTTTAAAGATGGATCCACCTGCAAAGTTCAGGGTCCTTTTTGCACCTTTCTCCCTTATTCTGTTCACCTTCCATCTGAGTTTCAAAACATCCACCCAGGGGATCCCTGGGTGGCTCAGCGGTTTAGCGCCTGCCTTCGGCCCAGGGTGTGATCCTGGAGTCCCAGGATCGAGTCCCGCATCAGGCTCCCTGCATGGAGTCTGCTTCTCCCTTTGCCTGTGTCTCTGCCTCTCTCTCTCTCTCTCTCTCTCAGTCCGTGTCTCTCATGAATAAATAAATAAAATCTTAAAAAAAAATCCACCCATGCTGGGCTCAGCCAGTCAACTGCCAGTCCTCTGGGGTGGTCTGTGAATGTCCATACTCTCTGATGGCATAAGAAATGGGACACTAGAAGATGCTTTTAGATACTAAAAAATCTAGTTAAAAGATGGTCTTGGGGCAGCCTGGGTGGCTCAGCGGTTTAGCGCCACCTTCAGCCCAGGGTGTGATCCTGGAGACCTGGGATGGAATCCCACACTCCCTGCATGAAACCTGCTTCTCCCTCTGCCTGTGTCTCTGTCTCTCTCTCTGTGTCTCTCATGAATAAATACAAATTTTTAAAAAAGAAGATGGTTTTGTCTTGCCTTCATTTATTGACTTTCTTATGAAAAAAAAGAAGCCTGCTACCACTTTGGAGTAGAAATTTTCTGTGATCGTTTCTGCTGCAATGTGTTATGTTTATTTTTCAGAATGCTCCTGATATTGATACTACCAACTTGGTGGTAACTGGAAATTCAAATGCTGTTGCGGAGGCTGACTCACATGACCCTTCCTGAACCTTAAAAAAGTATCCTGTTTTGGAACCAAGAAACTTGGCAAAGCAGTAAGCTTTTATTTCTTTTTCCCTAATTGTTCAAAGCAACATGTGTGGTCCTATATGGCATATGCTACATGTCATTAATCGGCATGTATGGCCTCAAAGTAGAGGAGAAGTAGAATGACATCTTCACAATTTATAATTTGGGTACAATCTTCTCCTAAAATGAAAATAATAGCAATATTCCTAAAGGGGTATATTAACAGTGCGGAGTCAATAATTCAAAGAAGGGCATTGAGCAAATCACTAGAACTCTCTGATCCCTCCTTTTCCTCTAAAAAAAAATGAGAGTTATATTAGAAATGTTGAGCTGGTTATATTTACCTATCCTCTCAGATCCAAATTTAGCCCTCCATACTTTGTTCTGAAAACTTTATTTCCCAAAATCCTTTGCCAGCCAACTTCCTGTGAGTCTCTGCAAACAGAAAATTGGGTTGGATGCTGAGTGTGTATGTGTACTGTGTGATTCATATATGTGATTCTTCTTTAGTCCTCATGGCAAACTTCTGAAGTAATTCTCATTACAAAAACAGGGAAACAAATAGGTAAAGGAGATAGTAAGTTTACCAGTTAAGTGGCTGAATAAGATTCAAACCCAGTTTCCACCCCACTCTAAATTCAGTGCTCTTCTGCTGCCGTGATAACATCTGCTTGTCTTTCAAAAATATTTACTGAATAGGATACCACTGTGGCTACTGTGACAAACAGAAGGAAGTAATTAATAGAAAGGGATGGATTTGAAAAGCATACCCAATAGATTAGAGGACATGATGATTGACCAGTGAGGCTGGGAGGTATTGGGAAGGAGAGGTATAAACCAAAAGAATTAAATGGCAATTCAGTTAGTCAGGATGCCTTGGGTTGCAAGTAACAAATCCAAATCAACCTGATTGTTCTATTCTAACAAAAGTCCCAGGAAGGAGTATGATTATTTCTCCTTGGGTCATCTGCCCATCCGTAAACCAATCACTTTAGCTGAGGAGATACCATACTCTGATTGGGTCATATCCCATCCCTAAGCCCTTCAGAGGCAGGTCCACTACATAGAACCCTTCAGACTGAGCAGGATTCTTAGAGAACATTCACTATACAATGACTAAACATTCAAGCTTGGTTAACTAGGAATGGGGTCCCATTGATGGAAATACGGATGGTTGAGAAAAAGTGATTATGGGAAGAAAACAGTGAGTTAAATAAGGTAAGGTAAGTTAATAAGGTAAATAAATTTATACCAGCTCCAACAAAGATGCCAACTAATCTTGAAGATATCCAGTCGAAACCTGAAATCACTCCCACGTTTCTTCAGAAATCTTTAACTTTAAAGGTAAAAGTGTGGGGTGCCTAGGTGGCTCACCAGTTAAGCATTGGACTCATGATTTCAGCCCAGGTTGTGGTCTCATGGGTCGTGGTCTCATGGGTTGTGGGATAGAGTCCCATGTTGGGCTCTGAGCTCAGACTCTGCTTGGGATTCTCTCCCCCACTCTCCGACCCCACTTGTGTGCTCTCTCTCTCTCAACTGAATGAATAAATCTTTAAAAAAAATATTTAAAAATATTTAAAAATATTTAAAAAAATACAGGTAAAAGTGTGAATTCTAGGAATTGAGGATCATCCACTGGTATCAAAAGTTTAGTGTCAGGGGCAAAACAAATAATGACTAAACTTACAGATTCTATATCTCACTTATAAGGTGAGGTTTTTCATGAATGCACAAATTATTGGTTCAGGTAATGCCATTTTCATAGGTCTCATGGTTTACAGCTTTGAGCTAAAATAGGGGTTGGCAAATTATAGTCTATGAGCCAAATCCAGCCTACCACCTGTTTTTGTACAGCCTGTGAACTAAAAATAACATTTTAAATACCTGAAAAAAATCAAAAGACTAATAAAATTTCACGACTACATGAAAATTATATAAGTCAAACTTCAGTGCCCATAAAGTTTTGTTGGAACACAGCCATATTCATTCATTTATATATTGTGTCACTGCTTTTGTGTACTATAGCAGAGTTAAGTTGCAACAGAGACAGTTTAAACACATTTTAAAATATTTATTTTTTCTCTCTTTAAAAAAAAAGTCTGCCAACCTGAGAGCTAAAAACTTGAAGTGCCAATTGACCTAAGAGGTCTTTGCTACCATTCCTACATTTATTGGGTGGTAATAAGCCTCAAATCTGGCAAAAGGTCAAGATGAAGTCTAAATTTTCATCAATAATCCATTTGATTGTGAATTTGGGGGCTATTAAAATTATTCAAAGCTTGTTACAAAACTTGGATCAAATATTAGATGTCTAATATATGTTTTTATATTTCTCTAGTTGCTCATGGGATCATCTCATATATTTTTATAGACTATATAGTTTACAAAATACTATTAAACACACTATTGGTTTGGTACAATATGTAAAATACTACATAGTTAGTTTTTGGTAAGGCCTGACCTATCGACCTATCCTGAGTATAACATATAATAGGGATTAGCTGATTAAAATAAGACAGTAAATAAAAAATGAATACATTTAGGAACAACATTACTTGTTATGTTATGTGAGCACATTCCAAGTGGAGTGGAAATTGGTTGCCTTCCTACCATCTATTCTTTCCAAAACTTCCAGTTTCAGTTTGGGAATACATGAGATAATAAGAGGGCTCCTTCTATCAAATATTGATAGTAAGCCACTTAGGGCATTCTCAGGCACAGTGATTGGTCCAAAGTGGGCATGTGACCTCAGATGGTACAAAATCAAACTGATTCTCAGAATTTTGACAGGAATGCTTCCACAAAGACAGTCACTCTTTCCTGCTGTCTTGGGAACCCAAGAGAAACCATCTTACACCCTACAGCTGACATTACAGAATAGTGGAAAGACAGAAACAGTCTTTTGGACATTACTGAGTCACTCTAGAGAGTACTGCCTGATGCTGGTCCTGCCCTGCATCTTTCAAAGTCCTGTAAGTTCCCTTTGCTATTGAAGTCAGTTTGAATCAGGTTTTCATTTACTAGTGACTAAAGCATACCAAGTAACAAAGAGTCCTTCATTTACTCATTCATTTATAAAACATTGTGTTTTCTTTTGTGACATCAAATGTGTCTTTTCCAAACAACCACAAATAATCCTCCGACTTTCCAACACTGAACAGGTGTCCTACATTTCTTTTTTTTTTTAAGATTTTATTTTATTTTTATTTATTTATTTTTTAGATTTTATTTATTTATTCATGAGAGATACAAGAGGGAGAGAGAGGGAGAGAGAGAGAGGCAGAGACACAGGCAGAGGGAGAAGCAGGCTCCATGCAGGGAGCCCGACATGGGACTCGATCCTGAGTCTCTAGGACCAGGCTCTGGGCTGAAAGCGGTGCTAAACCACTGAGCTATCCGGGCTGCCCCAGTGTCCTACATTTCAACTTAATTCTGACACTAGCCATCCAGAGTTAGCAGACATAGATGAAGGGATCAGTATCACAAGACTGCCCCCACACTTTAGACACCAGCTGCAAATGGAGTCCCCAGGATACCTGCATTTCTGCTCATTGACTGCAAATTCAAAGGTTCCCACAGCTACCTCCTTCATTTTCAATAATTTGCTAAAAAAACTCATCAGGCTATTATGAAAAATATAACTCAGGAACAGCCAAATGGAAGAAATGCATATAGCAAAGTATTTAAAGGAGGGGAGTAGGGCACAGAGTTTTCATGACCTCTGGGCAAAGTCACCTTCTTAGCACAACAGTATGTTCACCAACCTGGAAGCTCCCTGAATCCCATCATTTAGAGCTTTTAATGGAGATCTTACCAAGGAGGTACAATTGATTAAATCACTGACCACTTACCAATTGAATTCAAACTCCCATCTCCCCACCCCCCTCTTTCTTTGAAGATGGGCCTGCAAGTTCTACCCTATTATCACTTGGTTGGTTTTCCTGGTGACCAGCCCCCGTCCAGAAGCTATCTAGGGCCTTCCCCTTAGACTCATCTCATTAGCACATAAAAGATAATAAATTCCAAGGGTTTTAGGAGTTGTTTTCCAGGAACCTAGGACAAAAACCAAATACTTATTATTTATGATACTACAATTATATATACTCTGGTCTGATATGCTGTCCTATAAGATAGTTAATCTTTGTTTTCAAGGAACTCATTCATTGGGGAAGGAAGGGGGGAAGCACTGCACAGATACAATACATGGAGCTTAAAGCAATGAACTATAAATACTATCTGTAAGAGTAAGTGGTATGCCAGATATATTAAGTCATCTTCAATAGTGACTAAATATAGGAAAGACATTATCCCTGATCCAGCTTCTACTTTTTCCTCAGACGATCCTCAAAGTAGAGTTAATTAATTAATCCAACAAAAGATTCTTCCCTTGAGGTTGCAATAATTTCCCTTCAATGCCCAACTCATCACACTGTATATTTTATAGACTTTGAGACAAGCTCAAATGATACCGAAAAACTTAAAAAAAATTTTTTTTCTCAGTTTTTCTTCATGCTTTGCTCCCCACCCCCAACTAGAATATTGTGGCCTACTGACTTCCAGGAAATCTTCAGCTCCATCACTCCAAGAAGGTTCTTTAGCTCAATTTTGCCAACAGCCTCTTGGACATGTGGGATTTCTGAGGATGCCAGTTCCCAGCTCCCACAGCTGGGGTGACTTACATGCCAATTTGCAAAGCATTCAAATATAGGGAGTGTGTGTCAGTTCAACTGCTGACCAGGACATTAGGAGACAAAAGAGTTTGTGTAATATAATTTCAATAATGATAACGGCAAAGAATGTGCGGCCTAATGAAAGGAGTCTTGGAGTCACATGGATACAAGTTCACTTGCTGACTGTGTCATCTTGGCCTAACAACCAAACATTATGTAACCTTGCTTTCTTTCCCTGCAAAACAGTAGTAAAAATGTCCTCTTTGCTGAGATGTACACAGTAAATGAGCTAACATCTATAGGGTGCTTGGTCCATGGTTGGTGCCTGATAGATAACTGCAATATGTAGTTTATAATAAATACAAAACTATCTTCTTTTTGGTTATTGTTTTGAAAAATTTCAAAATATGTGTTTAGAAATCCTAGACTAGGGATGCCTAGGTGGCTCAGTCAGTTAAGATCGGACTCTATTTCAGCTCAGGTCATCTCAGGGTCCTGCCCTGCTTGGGCTCTGAGCTCAGCAAGGAGTCTGCTTGGGATTCTTCTCCCTCTGCTCCTTTGTCCTACTCTCCTGTGTGTGCATAAAAATGCACATGTTCTCTCTCCCTCAAATAAATAAATAAATAAATAAATAAATAAATAAATAAATAAAAATCTTGAAAAAAACAAAAGAATTCCTAGACTAAGTGCTAGGCCTGTGCACCTACTGAGCATCTACTTTGTACAAGCCCCTCAGAGCACACAGTCATGCCAAGATGTGTCTCCTTATTTCAAGGAGTTCACAGGCCAGACCTTGGAAATTTAAATCTGAACAACAGGTGAAAATGATACTTGAGCTGAGTGAAGTAAGTCAGTCGGAGAAGGACAAACATTATATGTTCTCATTCATTTGGGGAATATAAATAATAGTGAAAGGGAAAATAAGGGAAGGGGGATGAAATGTGTGGGAAATATCAGAAAGGGAGACAGAATGTAAAGACTGCTAACTCTGGGAAACGAACTAGGGGTGGTAGAAGGGGAGGAGGGCGGGGGGTGGGAGTGAATGGGTGACGGGCACTGGGTGTTATTCTGTATGTTAGTAAATTGAACACCAATAAAAAAAAATAAATAAATAAACACCAAAAAGTGTTATAATACACTAAAAAAAAAAAAAAAAGAAAAAGAAAATGATACTTGAACATAGCTAAAGGAAAAGTTTAAAAATAAAATCCAGAATGAATTACCAATCATATTAAACCAAGTGTTACATAACCAAGAAGAAAGAAGAGTTGCAAGTCAAAATACTTCAGGCAATTTTAGTTTTCATCCCAATTTGGAACTTATATGATTCTTCCATATTTTTTTAGGTGGAAAAGAGCTATTTGGATTTACTGACATCATGTTCTCTAATGACTGGTCTTTCTGATTCAAAAGTTCTATCAATACTCTGATGCTGTATCTCAGGGATACAAAATCAAGGGGAAAATGCTCTACACAAAACAAACCTCAGATGTCCTAGAACAACCCTTCTTTTCCAAATTTGGTTCTTATTTTCAATTCCAAAAACAACACACGAGCCCTTAGAAGGTACAAACTGCCTCATGTTTATGCATGTGGCCCTGGAGAAGCGAGGATTTCAGATGCCTTTGATTACAAATTGGCTGAAGAAAACATCTACCAAAAGTTACTCGCTGAAGAACCAATTCTCCCTGCCCCCACCTCACCTCAAACCTAAAGAAACTTCCATCCTGCATCAATTTGCAATGGAGCACTTGACATGACTTTATTGGTATATCTTTCTTATGCATTTGACCAATCAAAATGATAATTTAGACAAACTGGGGATGGCAGAGTGCATTATCCAGCAATATCTCATTATTATGCAAAAAATCAGATATTCACAGCAACTGTCTCATCTATTTATTGTTTGGTTACTCATCTGGAAATTTTAATACTTTCTTCAGGGGCAGGGACTGGTAATAAAAAAATAGACCTATATATCAAACCTTTAACTTCTTGCCATCATTGTGTGCCATAATACAGATGGAGTGGCTATCAGCAAGCTTTACTGTGTTGGTTTATTTTCTTCAACAGTGAATGTGGATTTAAATGGGAGAAAGTAACAAAGTCGACTTAAGGCTAGAGGGCCCCTTGGATTCTTCTAGTTACTTTCCAGGCAGAAATAACTGGCTATAGTCTGCCTCCAAAAGAACTGAGGGCCAGGGTTGCCAATACCTATCCACAAGATCAGAAGAGTGGGTGTGAGAAGGAATGGGAACTGTGTAAGGTGAGGCATGAGGCCACTGCAACTCAGAAAGGCTGTCCCCCCTCATCCTTCATAAGGCAGTGTTTCTTTATGGGCCACATTCCCCCTCTCACAAACACAAAGCTTGCTGTATGCCAGCACCGTACCAATTACTTTACAATCAATAACTTCTTTAATCTTCATTACAAGCCTGTGAGGTATGTACTGGTACTATCCCCATTTTATAGTTGGGGAGCTGGTGCACAGAGTGGTTACATAATTCACCCAACTAGTAAGCAGTGAAAGAAGGATTTATTTTTTTTAAGATTTTATTTATTTATTCATGAGAGACACTGCGAGAGAGGCAGAGACATAGGCAAAGAGAGAAGCAGGCTCCCTGAGGGGAGCCTGATGTGGGACTCCATCCTAAGACCCCAGGATCATGACCTGAGCCAAAGGCAGATAGATGCTCAACCACTGAGCCACCCAGGTGCCCCTGAAAGGATTTAAATGCGGGCAGCCTGGCTCCAGAATTTGTGCTCATAAACACTATACTCTGCAGTCCAGTTGAACAGAAGTGTAGTAGCTTTCTGCTTCTGCTTTTCATGGTCTGTGCCAGAAGAGTAAATTGCTAAGAAAGAAACTGCAGTGTACCTACAAGAGAATCATACAGACTACCTAATAAAGATCAGATTCTCAGACCCAGATGAACTGATTCAAAAACTTGCAACTTTTAACAAGTTCCTTAAATGGTTCCTAATCATATCAAAGTTTGAGAACTACTAGAATAGCTTTTCTGGACTAACAGTCAGAGAAAATACTCTGGATTTGGGTCCTAATTCCACTGCTTACAAGCTTTTTTTGGAGAAATCACCTGAGCTTTCTGGGCCTGGGTTTTCTCATCTGTAATAGGAAGACAAAAATATCTGTCCTACATCCTGCACACAATTGAAAGAATGAGAAGGCATAAAGCATGTGATAAATCGGTGACTTGAAAAGCATTTCCAAATATGAGCTACTATTATTGGCCTCTCATTATTTAATGTGTGCAAGATTTTTCTCCCTGCTAAAATTATACTCAAAGAGTACAGGCACTCAAAGTACACTTCTCTTCTACTCCATAATAAGTTGTACCATGCTAAGCATGTTATAATTACCCAATAATCACTGGCTTAGTTAAATACATTTTTAAAAATATGTAAGCGGGTCCACAGAATCAACGCTATTTATTGTTTGCAATTCTAGTGACCAACATTTTGTACACTGTACCTCAAGAGTCCACAGAACATTATGATGTACATTATCACATTTGATTCTTATAAGTCTTGCATTAAAGAGTAGTTAATGGTGATAGCTGTGTTTTACTAGAATAGATGAAGGTCAGGTTAAATGATCTAAGGTTACCTAGTGAGTAATTAAGTGGCAACTTCCATAGTTTCCAGCACATTCAAATGGCTTGTAGTTGGAACAACTCTTCCAACAAAGATGGAACGTGCCAAATTTTATAAAAGGGAGAGCCACTACCAATGAGGACTATGATTACAAGAAAAACTGTTGCTTATTTGCATATGAAACAGACTGATTTCTGACAGGTAAGAAATTTTTGCCAAGAATACCATTTTAGAATGGTATTCATTTTCCTTCCATTAAAAAAAATATATATACAATCCTGGAAAAAGTAAGATTCTACAAAAAGAGAGAGAGGAATCCAAGCAATATGCTTTCAAAAATCCTGTTACTTTTGGGATGCCTGGGTGGCTCAGTCAGTTAAGTATCAGACTTTTGGTTTTGGCTCAGGTTGTGATCCCAGGGTTGTGCTCTCAGGATCATGAGATTGAGCCCTGCCCTGGGCTCTGAACTCAGTGTGAAGTCTGCTTGAGATTCTCTCTCCCTCACCCTCCTCCCCCACCCTACTCATGTGTACACATGTGCTCTCTTTAAAAGAAATAAATAAAAATATTTTTTAAAATCCTGTTACTTATTTAAAAAGATTTTATTTGAGAGAGAGAGCAAGAGAGAGAGAGCGCAGAGCAGGGGGAATAGCAGAAGAAGACGGAGAAGCAGACTCCCCACTGAGCCCTACGGAGGGAGTCGTATGAAGGGGTTCAATCCCAAGACCCTAGGATCATGACTTGAGCTGAAGGCAGATGCTTAACTGAGTCACCCAGGCACCCCCAAAATCCTGTTACTTTTTTTTTTAACTTTTTAAAAAAATTTATTTATGATAGTCACAGAGAGAGAGAGAGAGAGAGAGAGAGAGAGGCAGAGACACAGGCAGAGGGAGAAGCAGGCTCCATGCACTGGGAGCCCGATGTGGGATTTGATCCCGGGTCTCCAGGATCACGCCCTGGGCCAAAGGCAGGCGCCAAACTGCTGCGCCACCCAGGGATCCCAATCCTGTTACTTCTAAAGGAAAAAAGAGACAAACCAAAAAACAGACTCCTAACTACAGAGAACAAACTAATGGCTACCAGAGAGGACATGGGTTGGTGGGATGGGTGAAATAAATGAGGAGATTAAGAGACTTACCTTGGGGCACCTGGATACCTCAGTTGGTTAGGCGTCTGCCTTCGCTTAGGGCTCCCTGCCTACCAGGGAGCTGCTTCTCCCCCTGCTTGTGCTCTCTCTCTGGCACACCTTCTCTCAAATAAATAAATAAAATCTTAAAAAAAAAAAAAAAGAGTACACTTATCTTGATGAGCACCGAGTAATGCACAGAATAATTAAATCACTATATGGTACATCTGAAACTAATATAACACTATATGTTAAATTTAATGGAATTTAAGAAAAAATCCTGTTACTTTTGTATCACACAGCTGCCAAGCAAGGAAAGAAGACATGTCACTATATTGTGGTCTCAACAACTTCCACCTTTTGAGGCATTCTTTGTGGGCTTAGACTCTCTTCATCATCAAATAGTTTGCCAATGGCAATCATGAATAAGTTCCATTTTCTGGACCTGGTCCAAATATATTTAACATTCTAATAATACTATTAAGTTTTCTAGCAATAAAGTCTCTTTGGGTGACACAATACATTGAGATTTACTTGAGAATGCTTAGTGATAAGATGATGCTTGCTTGTTTTTGACTTCATCCAATAGATTTCAGATACCTTTATAAAATGGATAATCAAAGCTCAGCTTTGATATTGGGCAAGTCACAGTCACCAGAGTGATTCTTTTAAAATTTAAGACAAAATAAAATTTAAGAAAGATTATGTTACTCTTTTATTCAAAAGGGTTTCTGCTGGTATTAGAATCTGGTTGTAAAATTTATATGGAATTGTAAAAGCCCTACAATGGACAAAATAATTTTAAAAAAGAATAACTGAGTTGGAAGAGTTATACTACCTGATTTCAAGACCTAATATTAAGCAACATTAATTAAGACTTTGTAAAAAAGAAAAAAGACTTTGTGGTATTCTGAGGGGGACACTTGATAGGATGAGCACTGGGTGATATGCTGTATGTTGGCAAATTGAACTCCAATGAAAAAAAAAAGACTTTGTGGTATTGGCATAAAGACAGACATACATGAGAAATAGAACCACAGATATATGGTCAACTAATTTTCATGATTTTCAACATGTGCTTATATAATTCAATGGGTAAAGAATAGTCTTTTCCACAAATGATGCTACAACAAATTAATACTTAAACGAAAAAAAAATTTACCTTTGTCTTACACCATTCATAAAACTTGACTCAAATTGGATCATAGACCTAAATGTCTGGCCTAAAAGTATAAAACTTTTAGAAGGAAAAAATAGGAGGAAATCTTTGTGACCTTCGGTTAGTCAAGGATTTCTTAAAGGGGACATAAGAGCTCAATTCATAAAAGAAAATGTTGATACTTTGAAATTAAGAGAAATGAAAAGACAGATACAATCATATATCAGATAAAGGACTTATATCAAGCATACTTAAAGAACTTCTACAACTCAATAATAATAAGGCTAAAAATAATGGGCAAAGATTTAAGCAGACACTTCACCAAAGAACAGATATGAATGGCAAATAAGGACTTGAAAAGATATGTGCTCAAAAACATTACTCATTAGGAAAACACAAACTAAAAACCACCTTTTAGAATGACTAAAATTTAAAACCCAGTAATACCAAGTGTTGATAAAGATACAGAATTACTGGAACCCTCACATATTGCTGATGAGAATACAATATGGATAGTCACTTTGGCAAATAGTTTGGTAAGTTCTTTTTTTTTTTTTTAAGATTTTATTTATTTGAGAGAGATTACGAATGGGAGGAGGGACAGAGGGAGAAACAGACTCCCCACTGAGCAGGGCGCCCAACATGGGGCTGGATCCCAGGACCCTGAGATTATAACCTGAGACAGAGGGCAGACACATAACTGACTGAGCCACCCAGGTGCCTCTAGTTTGGTAATTTCTTATAAAGTTAAGCATTCTCTTACTATATGACCCAACAATTCTACTCCTAGGGATTTACTGAAGAGAAATAAAAGCTCTGCATAAAGTCCTATAGCCGTTCTATTTACAATGGCCTCAAATTGGAAACAATCCAAATATTCTTCAATTGGCTAACAGATAAACAGGTACATCCATACAATGAATATTCCTTAGCAATAAAAAGAATGAACTACTTATACATGAAACAACTTGGATGAGTCTCAAAAGCACTGTTCTACATAAAAGAAGCCAGATACAAAGGTTACATGATGTAGCATTTCATTTACATGAATTTTTTGGAAAAAGTAAAAATATAGGAACAGAAATCAGATCAGTGGTTGTCAAGGGCCAGGAGAAGGGTCAGGGATTGATTCGAAAGGGATGTGAGGGAGCTTTCTGGTGGTGATGGAGTGGTTCTTTGCCTTGATTGTGGTGGGGTTTATTTAGCTGCATACATCTGCCAGGTCACCAAATTATACAGTTAAAACTGGTGAATTGGGGCAGCCCCGGTGGCGCAGCGGTTTAGCGCCGCCTGCAGCCCGGGGTGTGATCCTGGAGACCCGGGATCGAGTCCCATATCGGGCTTCCTGAGGGAGCCTGCTTCTCCCTCTGCCTGTGTCTCTGCCTCTCTCTTCGCTCTCTCTGAATGAACAAATAAATCTTAAAAAAAAAAAAAAAAAAAAACTGGTGAATTGTATTCTGTGTAAATTATCTCTCACCGAAGCTGACCAAAAAAAAAAAAAAAAAAAAAAAAAATCCTTGCAATGACTATTTCCCTCAGAATAAATTAACGATAAGCCCATACCCTTCAGATCTCATCCCCTCACATTCTCCCTTTTGTTCTTTCTGGTCCAGCTACAATAGCCTCCCAGCTATGGGGCCTGCGGCGGCCATGCCAGGCACATACCTTCTCTAAGGCACTGTACTAACTCCCTTCACCTCCTTTACAGTTGTGACTAAATGTCATTATCTCAGAGAGGCTTAATCTCTTCATCAGTATTCTTTAAATGGGCCTCAGTTTCCTCATCTAAATGGAGGAAGTTGAATCAAAGGGTCTCTCTGAGAGCTTTCTAACATTCTATGGTTCCAACATTTCATTTTTAGGATGCAAAACTCCCCATAGATGATAATAGAATTCTGTAAGAAGGCATTAAATGATAAATGGCAGGGGAATGGAACAGAGTTCTAGGGTGTACTGACAGGGAACCCTCACTTCCAACTTCCAACTATCAGGATTGAAAGAGGCCTAAGAAAGGAAGGGACTCCTTAAAAAACAGGTAGTATTTCTTTTTTTCTTTTTTCTTTTTTTCAGGTAGTATTTCTTTACACGAAAACAACTAACTGGGCAATTGGAAATTTGAAAACATTCTAGAAAACTGACACACCATCAATGACTCCGAATCTCTGCTCTTGTCCATGGCGCTGTTTTCTTCCTTGTTGGCCTGCTGGTGTTATTGGCAATTAATCTGCTACGGTATCTATTATGTCAATGCTATGGCAGCTATCAGGGAAACTGACAAGATCTCTCTCTCGTTGCTGTAATATATCTGTTCACATGTCTTTGGCACAATATTCTGATTTCCAGGAGGGCAGGGTTTGAATCTCTCTCAGCTTTAGATCCACAATGGTGCAGCATAGGAGGCTCAAAGAATAAATGCTCCTCAGAATTTTGAGCATTCTGCTTGTATTAATGTGCACATCAGGGAAGAACAATTAGCAAGGTCATTAATCATGACTCTATTTAATTGTGAAAACTAATTGCCTGTTAAGGTAAGGCAAGCCTTCTTTCCTTAATCAGAGGGGTTACAACCTGAACATGTTGGGGAAATCTGAGATGCTGATATGAAAGACAAAATGGATGAAGTTCAAACACAAAGCTGAAATCCCAAAGTCTTCTCATTTACTCTTGCTTACTCATGATCTTTAATTAAGATAGAATCTTTTACCTAGACAAGCTCTACAAGGGAAATACAGACAGAATGTTAGGCTGGTTTGGATCACTCTCTGAAACAGACACTTCCTCTTGTTATGGACTGAATGTGTCACTCTCCCTCAAGTTCTTATGGTGAAGCCCTAACCCTCAATATATCTGTATTTGGAGATGGAGCCTCAAAGGAAGTAGTTAAGGTTAAATGAGGCCATAGAGTGGAGACCTGACCTGATAGGATTAGTATCCTCATAAGAAGAGACACCAAAGAGATTGGTCTCTCTCTCTATCCACACACATGCCCTGAAGAAAGGCCAATGAGCACAGAGCAAGAAAGCAGCTGTCTATAGAGTACGAAGAGAGAGATCTCTCCAGAAGCTGCATTTGCTGCCACCTGGATCATAGACATCTAGCACCCAGAACTGTGAGAAAATAAATGTCTGCTGTTTAAGCTACCTTGTCTGTGGTATTTGTCATAGCAGCCTGAGTAGACTAAGATAATTTTCCCAGCAGTACAATACACTTGATTATAAGTAGGCCTAATTTAAATTCTCTGCTGTACTGATTCAGAACCTCCTCTGTCCCAAGATTTGAATTAGGCCACATTTTCTGAAATCTCTCATTCCCAAACTGACCTGCTCTTTCCTAACTTTCCCTGTTACATTTCAACTAACACACGAAACTGGAAATTTCTCACTTTGCTCTATATTTTCCAGTTGGTAATGATTTTCATTTTCTTTAGCTAACATAAATTTAGATTTGAAAATCATATTTTCTAGTAATTTTGGAATGGAAAATTTTAGAACCCAGGGAAGAGTATAGGTATATGTGTGTTTCTAAAAAGAGCTGGAACCAGCAAAGAGAATTCAAAAATCCACATTTCCAAACATTACTTAGTATTTTCATTCTTTGGATATGGATATTGTTATAGAAGACATTTTGGCATTGTATAGAATAAATACAAATTTCTCAGTTTGTTGTATTGAGCACCACATGGCTAACTATCATCTCTGCGCTTATTCAAAATAGCTAAGAAAGTTATGAGGCTAACATCACCCATCTCCTCAACTCCAGAAGCCCAACATATTTTTGCTCTAGATATTTACCTTGTATCACAATCAATTGGCATTTCAAGCCCCAGTGCTCTGAGTTAAGAACTGAGAGTACTTGCCTTAGTCTATTCTGAAGGCTTTTCCCGTTATTATGACAATGTTCTTTTGCACTATGTTCCTTTCTTTGGAAGCAAAGGCAATGTAATATCATGGAAAAATATTTAGATAAGAGTTGGATTCTTAACTCTGTGGCTTACTTTTCCTTCTAGGGTCAGCTTTTTACTTGCAAAATGCAGACACCAATGCTTGGGTTTGCTGTGCCATATAAGCAACGATAACACTAAGACATGTCTCTGGACATTTCTGGGTAGTGCATCAGTCAGAGTTTAATCAGAAAAGCAAAACCACCATAAAAGATATAAGATAGAATGTTAATTATGCAATTGTAGGAGCAAGTGCAGAAGTTTATGTAAGGCTGTGGCCTCCATGTCTAGTGTTGGCTTTGAATTTGGCATGCTCAGCTGGCAACTAGGAAAGAAAACTTGACAATGAAGTGGAGGAGGACAAGGACAAAGAAGAGCCCATGTAGATGTACTGGAACATACATCCATTGCTCTAGGCCTCCATCCTCAGTGGTGTGGCTGACTTGCAGGAAAAAGCTAGTATATTTTGCCACAGTGCTGCACACATTTCTGGGCCGAGACCAAAAGCTGGGGGAGGAAATCTGGTGGGAGCCCAGGTACTACTCACACCCACAAGTTGAGCTAGCAGATCACTAACAACCTATCAGGTTACTGCAGTACCTGGTACCCTTAAGTAACATTCGAAGCCTAAAAATTGATACTACTTCACTTCTGCCTTCCAAATGTCACACAAATTTCTATCACAGCTAATCCTAACCTGGAACCCTATAGGGAAAGGAATCTGGGAAAATTCGTTCCAGTTGAGCTAAATTTACCCAGTGCAAAACCACTACAGTAAGGATTTCCATAGTTTTTAAAAGTGAAAATTGATTTTTTTTTAGATTTATTTATTTGAGAGAGAGAGTGAGAGCACATGAACTGAGGAAGGGGCAGAGGGAGAGGGAGAGAATCATTAAGCCGACTCCCTGCTGAGCGGGGAGCCTGATGCAGGGCTTAATCTCATGATCCATGAGATCATGACTTGAGCTGAAACCAAGAGTTGTAGGCTCAACTGACTGAGCCACCCAGGCACCCTGTGGGAATGGATTATTACAAGAGGCACTGTGATTAGATCTGTATATTTTGGTGAAAGGTAGAGACACTGAGGAACATAAATATATTCCTGGCTCTACTAGTTTGTAAATAGTACATAGTTTATTCCAAGCAGCATTTTGGTTGTCTTCCTAATGCCCCAGATGCAGTGTTAGAAAAACAAAACAAAACAAAACTTGGACTACAGGAACCAATTGATATTTTTTTCTGAAAAAACTAGCTAGGTAAAGAATCTTTCAGAGAAGTTCTTGAACCGGGATCCCTGGGTGGCGCAGCGGTTTGGCGCCTGCCTTTGGCCCAGGGCGTGATCCTGGAGACCCGGGATCGAATCCCACATCAGGCTCCCGTTGCATGGAGCCTGCTTCTCCCTCTGCCTGTGTCTCTGCCTCTCTCTCTCTCTGTGTGTGACTATCATAAATAAATAAAAAAAAAAAAAAAAGAAGTTCTTGAACCAAACCTATTCCTGTCTGAATATAGCATGAATTATACTATAGAAACTTAGTTTCATGCAGTGGAAACTGTGGACTACAAAGCAAACTGTCAATAGTGCCTTATACTTTTTCAACAAGTGTTAGTTGAATCACTGGGTGAAAACAAAGGATTAATGCTTCCTTCTAGTTATTAACACCTTATCATATTCTAACCTGTCAATTAATACAACTTATATTTATTTTGGGTTTTTTTCCTTGATGGAAAAATCTCAGTGTAAAGTATGCAATGCAAAAGTTATTCCATCATATGATAATCAGTTATGAAAGATATTGATCAAAATCAAATACCTTTCTTTATTTACATAGTGAGATGGGCATAAAGACAAATACAAATGCATTCTTAAATCTATTAGTATGCAATCTCCACTAGCCTGTCATTGTGTTTTATAATGTTACTTTCAAAACTTTGAAAAAATGCATTTAATCTTTTGAATTAAATTCAAGGGAGTAAAACATTTAAAAAGTAGGTTAAAATACATAAAAAGTATACAGTAAAATTTCTTCCCATGGCATCTCCCATCAGCTCAGTCTCTTCTTGCTGCTCTAAAAAAGACAACCATTGTTATTAATTTCTTGTATATTCTTCAGGACACTCTTATGCATATATAAGCAAATTTACAAACAAAATTGTTCCATCCCCAACCTTTTAACACAAATGGCAGAAGAGCTTATATACACTATGATTTTCCATCTTCCTTTCACTTAATCACTTAATATATCTTGGAGTTCTTTCCATAACATTAAGATTTCCCTCTCTGGTATGCCTGGTTGGCTTAGTTGGTGGAACATGTGGCTCTTGATCTCGTGGTCACGAGTTTGAGCCCCACAGTGGACACAGAGCTTACATTAAAAAAATAATAATTTCCTCATCCTTCTGTTTAGCTGCTTAGTATTCCATTGTATGTGCATATAGTATAAATTACACTTGCAAATTTTATCTCCTATTTTCAACTCCCTGGAGTTTGACTTTGGCTTCTCCTTACATACATTCTAGAAATAACTACCATTCAGCAGCTGGCAATTCTTCCTGTGTTCGAAGAGAAGCAATACAAATGATGCTGACTCCAGAATTTGAACAGTTCTGGTATTTTCTCCATCACATAGAGCCAATAAGACACATGTGCTCTCGACAGCAAGCGGCCTCCTTCGCCCTCAGCCAAGCTCTGCATGGTGAGCATGACCAGTGCACTACACTTCATTTACGGAGCTTGAGCTTTAAGGCTGTGTGACACCATGCCCAGCTGTAAACTGACAAGCCAGTTCCACTGGCACATGCACTCCAATTGTCTAGGAGCCTCAGGCTGAACCCACCCTGAGTAGCTCCTCTTCCAAGATAAATCTCTCTTCATGGTCATAATGCAGTCCTGAATCCATATGCTTGGTTTAGTTCTTCCTAATCCACTGATGTTGAAAAACACTCAGACCAAGAAAGAGACCAAAGGGACTGTGGGCACTTATAGCTGCCAAACAGGCAGGTTTTTATACCATGGCCGCTGGGGAGATACATAAAGGCCAGATGGTATGTCACAACATATGTTCCCTACAAGGACAGCACAGAGACATTCTGCATGTGGAGAGCCTGGGGCAGAGAACACTACTGGGAAAGCCATAAGAAACACAAAGGGATCAAAGCAGGAGTCCTGGAGTTACTTCAGGGGAGTGGGCAGCCCCAGGTGGCTGCCTCCTGGTCACCCCTAGTCCTGAGTGTGCATTCCTGGGGGCATTCCTTTTCTCCAGAGCTTGTGATCTTGCTCTGGGATACACCCTCTTCTCGTGGGCACACTAGAAAGCAAGCACACACTTACCCTCTGTTTTGCACAAGTCATTTCTGAGAAATACAGAGCCATAGAGAACTGACACTTTCAGGAGGTCAATAAAAATAGCATTTGGGTGATTAAGAAATCATTCCAGACCTTTTGAATGGGTCATCTGGAGCAGTAATTTGGTTTCTAAACTGAAATGGATATGTGTGTGTATGTGTATTTTGTAGCTTCACACACCCATGTGATTATAATGTTGTAACTTACATTCTTATATTCTATGAGTTTTGGAAGAGTCCTAGATTCATTTTGAAAATTTGACAATAAAATCATCTTACTTAGATGTCCAAGATGCACTTACATTACTCATACTAATTATAATATGATATAATATGATATACTTACTGGGGGCCCACCACTTTGTCAACTACTTTATATGCATTATCTCATTTAATCACCATCAACAATCTTGTGATGTAGGTTCATTATTATCCAAGTCTTAACAGATGAGGAAGCTGAGAGCTAGAGAGGCTAAGTGACTTCTTCAAGGTCACATGGCACAGCAAAAGGAGAACTGAGTTGTCTGACTCCAGAGCCACCACTGTCATCATGGAGCCTAGTTTTTGTCATTGATTATTTAATAGATATGTGGCTTCCTAAATTTGCTGAGAGGGTGAGGGGAAAGAAAAATCTCCCTTTAGGGTTAGCCATCTATTAATTTGTAGACTTTTCTGCCTTTAAACTATATTCTGCCCATGCATAAAAATCTTATCTTTCTTTTGTTTCTTTGGTTTAAAGTGGAAAACAAGAGTTAAGCATTTCAAAATATCTCCCACTTCAAAGCATATTGGCACTACAGTTAGGGGGTCTTCAAGATCTGTGTGAAGCCCTCACAGCTCTATTTGGCTCATCTAGCTAGGTGAGCACATTCCAATTCATTACAGTGGTTTGTCTGTGACTCCTTTTCCTGTGAGTTACTGGAGAACAGGAACTATGTGGCCTTCATCTCTGTATCCCCTACATCTGGCTCATAGCTGTGGCTCAGTAAATAATTGAAAGGTACTGATCATACCAGTCTCAGGATAGTGATGAGATCAGTCTTAGCATCTTCCTCTGATACTCTGATACATTCAAATGAAGTCTCTAAGAGGCAGAGAGACCCCAGCCTCTCTCTAGGGTTTGTTGCTTTGGTTGGGAGGCAGAATTCCTTTTACCCGGGCTCCTTAATAGTCTCAGAATGAGGGCAGCCCGGGTGGCTCAGCGGTTTGGCACTGTCCTCAGCCCAGGGAGTGATCTTGGAGACCCAGGATCGAGTCCCACGTGGGGCTCCCTGCATAGAGCCTGCTTCTCCCTCTGCCTGTGTCTCTACCTCTCTCTCTCTCTCTCTCTCTCTGTCTTCCATGAATAAATAAATAAAATCTTAAAAAAAAAAAGTCTCAGAATGAGGGATGTCGGTGCCCCACATAAGACCATCAATAGGAAAATATGGAATTTGAGACTTTTATGGTCTTCCCTTTCCCTATCTTTCCTCTATTGTAGCTACAAGGTAGAGGTCAGGAAAGAGAGGGAAGTCCATTTCTAAATGTAATTATATGATGTTAAGAGCTAGCCTCTGCTCCGTCATGAAGATAAGGTATCCAGAATAAGACATATAGGCAAATAGTGTCTTAATTGTTCAAAAGGGAATGAATTCTAGAAATTATAGATCAAAAGACATGATGCTAATTTCTGGCAAACTTATTAAATATTATTAAAGTGCAGATTTGGAAGCATTTAGAAAGAATCTGATGATTACTAGGAGCTATTGTGAGTTCACTAGAAAGAAGCCTTATTACACTTAACATTTTTTAAAAGATTTATTTATTTATTTGGGGGGTAGGAGGGCAGAGGGAGAGAGTCTCCAGCAGGCTCCTTGTTGAGCACAGAGCAAGATCTCAGAACCCTGAGGTCACATGACCTGAGCCAAAATCAAGAGAGGGATGCTTAACCGACTGAGACATCCAGGTACCCCTAACTTCATTTTTTTTTTTTTTTTTTTTTACTTTTAAAGCATTGCTGGGTTGGTAGATTAGGAAAACTCTGCAGATAAAGAATTTGATATATTCCTTTCATTTAACATGTTTGTAGAACATTTACTTTGTACTCGGTGGTGAACAAAATAAACCTTAATCCTGTGGGAGATAATGATAACAAGTAATCTCTGAAATTTGGTAGAGAAAAAAAGACCTGGGTTAGTTGGATTCTCTGTCAGGGTTGAAGAGTAGGCCCACAATGAGGTCTCTAATGGGGTGCAACCCAGAGCTCAGCCTTTCATTCCTGGTCCATGCTTATTAAATCTGGGGTGCTCAGAGCATACCAAAAATGGCTGTTCTAATAGCAGAAATATTCTCAAGATACTAGGATGCTCTTAAAAATAGAGAAAAATTTAAAGTAATAGGTAATACATTTATCTGTATCTTTTACATTTCAAATAGGTTTACATTATTTCTTTTGACCCACACTTAGACACAGCCAGCAGTTGAGATAAATCCCCTATGAATGTCCAGTAGGTAGACTACATAAATTTCTCTAAGTAGGAAGTTCACATATTGTACAGAGAGACCTGTTCAAGGGTTGAAGAAGTCTGCATTGTATTCACAGCCCAATTAGAAGACATCTGTAGACCTACCTGATTTGAAAATTTGAAGTTTCTTCAGTGATTACAATGGAAAGTGATTTTATCAAATCTTTAAGGCAATCTGTCCTCTGAAATGGAATAAATCAACTAAGACACTCAAGATTGAGTTTTAGTAAACTGATAATAAATTAGTTAACTGATAGGAAGCTATTATTTTTAGTAAACATTGGTTTGACTCACTGAAAAATTAGGTTTTGCTGCTAAAAATACCTTATATTCTTGCCCTTTCCTATCAAAATAAAGATCTGTTGTATCCTATAGGTCAGTATGCACAAATTTTGGTTTAAGTTAGAGCATGGTGCAAAATTTACAGGGACTATTGGGAGTAATTATGAAGTTAGAATTTTAGGCATATCTAATTGTTTTCCAGAATGAATAATTTTTCTTTGGGATCATTTACAAAGTATCACTCTCAATCATCTTGTTGTCAGAAATTAGAATGACTTAAACACTGTTTACATATATCATGAGGAAAGTCCTGCAGGAGCATAGCCATTAACAGAACAATTTTAGGATGAATGGAATCATCTTATGCTTCCCATTAACCAAGAGCTGGTGCTCAGCATGAAAAATTCTCACACTCATGCTTCAAGACCCACACCTCCTTCCCGTGAAGAGCCTTCCTTGACTCCTTCCAGAGTCAGATAATCCCTCTCTTGTGTATCCAGAATAGTCTGCATGTTCACCTATCAAAGCACTTTTCGCATTATTGTGATATGTTTGTCTCTCCCAGTGGACTAGGGACTCTCTAGGTATTTTTGTTGTTTTTTATTTTTTTAATTAAAGAGTAGCACATGGTTATGATAGAAGAGGAAGGAGGAGGAGGAAAAGAAGAGTACCAGCAAGAGGAGTAGGAAGAGGAGAAGGAAACAGCATAGATTAAGTAACTTTTCCTCCTAACTCAGATCCTAGTACTTCCCAGAAGCAAACTCTCCAAACAGCTTTTGTGTATCTTCCTGGATTTATTCATGTAAGTACAAACGTATATATGCAAATGTTTATTTTTCTTTTTCAAAAAATGCAAATAGAACGTTTCACAATCACCAAGACATTCTGGCACCAGGCATTGTGCTAGGTATATAGTAGATGCTCAATATATGTTGCCTAAGTTGGGGATTATTAAGGTTCCTGGTATTTAAATGGTCTTTTGGCTGTTTCTCTCCCTTCTTTCCCCTGCTGCTTCATTCCCTTGGATATTAGACAGGTAAAACCCAAAGCAGTCAATTCTACTACCTAGAAGCAGAAGCTCAGTAAAGACAAGAGAAGATAAATAAAGCTCCTGGCTAAAATACACATGGGTTTCAATTTTCTCTACTGCTCCATCTACTTAATGGTGATGGAGATAATAGAGAACTGTATCTTTGAAAACTATACTCATGATATAGATTATTTACTGTAAACTTTGTAATATAAAGATCATGAAGTAAGAAATGACTCCTTACTCCGTGATCTTTACATTAGTGATCTACATATTAATATTAAGCTACTTTGCTTAGTAGCAATATTACTAAGGACATTGTTAATATGACTTCTGTTATTTATGCTTTAAGGACTGGAGTGCTATGCTGGTTGCTGTCATTACCATTTTTTGCTTTGTTTTGCCTTTTTTCTCCATCTTAGTATCCCCAGAAGAATCATAACTTTTCACAAAGGCATCTAATTTTTTAACCTCGAAGCAGAAGAGAAACATTTTTCATATTTTCTTATGATAGTCAAGAGGGGGGTTGCTGAATGTATATACTTAGATGAATTAAACTCAGACCTTCTCTGGTTGGATGTGTGAGCTGCCCAGACAAAGATGAAGGTTAACGTAGTTTAAGGATGAAATATAGACCATCCTGTGCAAAACCACCGTGTTGCAGTTTAATTAAAAGAATTCATTAAAGTGGTGCCCCATCCAGGGTAATTAGTATGCGTAATTTATGCATTGCCTAATACACAAGGGCAGTAGCTTGAATAATAAACTCAAGTTAACCTTAAGTGGAAGAGATTGAATGGTCAGATGTTTATTTAGCTCAGGTTTGCTCACGAGTTAAGGTTAAAGAGGTGAAATTCAGTTACAGTTAATTAATTAATTTCTCAGATTTTCTTCATGAAAATCCTGCCTGCTCAGTTGGCTAAAAGTTTAGTCAAAGGTGGGTAGCACTATTTTTATTCATCAGCTATTTTCTGACATGTCCTCTAGGAAATTAATAACCATTTGAAAGAACAAATTTAAAGGAACTGCAAAGAGAAGGAAGACCAAAAAAAGAAAAAAAAGGTAGAGCTGATCTAGGGTCTGTGCCCACAGATAGAAACAAACCAGAATAGGGGTGCTTGGGTGGCTCAGTCAGTTAAGCATCCAACTCTTGATTTTAGCTCAGGTCGTGGTCTCAGGGTTGCGAGATTGAACCCTGTCTCAAGCTTCACACTGGGTGTGGAGCCTGATTGAGGTTTCTCTCTCCCACTGCCCCCCTACCCTTCTCTAAAACAAACAAACAAAACAAACAAAATCAAAACAAACCAAAATATTCAACCCTCCCTAAAAACAAAAACAAAAACAAAAACAAAACAAAACAAAAACCTAGAAAACCAGGACAGACTCAAAGACTATCAAAATTTTAGGCCTGACTAGGACAAGGGTATCTAGTTTACTTCAATAATGGGCCACATGTTTAGGAATTCCTACATATATTTAAGCTTTGCTATTTTTTATTAACAGGAATAGCAAGAGTCTTTGCTTGTCAGGTACATAATCATAAATATGAACCAGTGTTTATACTAGTTCTGTTTATTCCTTTCATTAGAAATACTTCGCCATATCCTAATTCTGCAATGTAATTTTGAACTTGAAGAGTTCAAGAATATGCAATTAGTTGCATTCTACTTCTATTACAATGACTTTTTTTTTTTTTTTAAGATTTCTTTTATTTTTAAGTAATCTCTGTACCCAATGTGGGGCTTGAACTTACAACTCTGAAGTCAAGTCACAAGCTCTACTAAGACAGCCAGGCGCCCCAATTACAATGACTTACTAATCAAGTCCTTTGCCAAGACTCTCTCACCCAGTGGTTGTGATGGAAAATGGCAAGGCCTAAGGAATCTGTCGGTTAGTGTGAGGAAGCTAATTAGATGAATTGTAATTGATTGATTTGCTTTATTGGTGGCTGCATGTAGGTAGGAGTTCTGAGGTTTAGAAATTGGGATAAATCAGAAAAGATCTAAGTTAATTTTCTGTTTGGACTGAAAGACCAAGGACTGGAATAAAAGCAACAAAAACTATCAGTTATCTGATATTTCTTGAGCACCAATTATGTGCAAAGCACTGGGTCAGTCTCTGGGCCTACATATTGAATCTAATAAGACAGAGGTATCCTCCTTCCCACACCCACACCAGTAACCCTAGAACTAATGGTCTAGTTGGATGTTTAGACAGAAGAAGCACAAGTGAATATAACCAGCTACAAGCAGCCATACATGACAGTTGGTTTTAGTTACATGAGGACTAAATCATGACCTTCCTTAATTTGAGAGCATTTCTCCCCTTAATTTGAGGAACTGCCCTTCCTCCATTCCGTTATCATTCCAGTGGGCTGCCAACAACCCCTGCCCATTTGCCCCCATGGTGAGCACATGGCCTATATACTTGGTCAATCAGATTGTCTCTTCTGTAAATTTGGATTTTGAGTATAGAGAGACAGGGTGGGGGAAAGAGAGTTGACACTGAACCATCCAATGACCATTCCCAAAGGGCTGCGGAGATCCCTGCAGCTGCTGTGGGTCCTTTTCAGAAAGTGATTTTTCAACTCTTCCATTTTATGATCTGTATCTTGGCAAAATCCTGTTTGCTTCAGCTAGAGTTAGTTTCTGAGGCATGAAACCAAAGACAATGAATGCTCCCCCAAAGAACTTATTTCTAGTTGGAGCAGTGTTGGGGAACAGTGTAGACTGATGGTTCAGTACACTAGATTCCAGTCTGGTTTGCCAAATACTCGCTGTCTACCAAGTACTGCATATACAAAATAAGCAATTCTGCAGGAATCATAACAAATATCTCATTTTATAGATGGGGAATCTGAGGCTCGGGAAAGCTCTGTAACTTACCTGAAAGCCACACTGCTAGCAAGTGGGAAAGCTGAGACTTGAACCTAGGACTTCCTGAAAGCTTGTGTTCCCTCCTGTACACCAAGTGATTCTCCAGCTGGTGGCCTTGGGCAAATCACTTAGCCTCTATACACTTTGGGTTCCTTAGTGGTAAAACTTGGAAGATAACAACTGCCCTGTGTCCCCTGCAGGGCTGTTGTGAGGATCAAAGGGGAGAATGTCTGTGAAAGCACTTTGAAGGCTGTCACACTATCCAAATACTTGTAAAGGCTTCCTATTGTTAGGTGGAACTCCAACTAGGATGGGCCAGATGCTGAGAGGGGTTAAGGGAGAGGCTGGAATAGGGTGTGATCACAGGAATGGGGCTCTGTGAGAGAAGTAGGGAAGTCAAAAGAAGTTGGGAGACAAAAACTCCCAGGGGAGGTAGGGGCCTGCAGGTGCAGGGCTACAGTTTGATCCACCAATGCAAAAAACTTAAGACCTGGGTTTATGGAGTTGGAAATTTGAAAATCAATAAAAGGAAGTGGTACTTTGAGACAGTGAGTAAAGGAAAAGTCTTATCTTCAAGAGGTTTGAGACATTTTTACATTCATCATCTCATCAAGTCTTCTCTGCAACCCCAGGACGTCTGTGTCATCCCCATTTCTCAGCCAAGATTCTGAAGCTTATCAGAGTTAAGAAACCTGCTTAACGTCACAATAGAAAGGACAGGAGCAGATTTTAAACCCTAAGCCTTACAGGGCTATACATACAATCTTTAGCTTCCTCTGATTCGCCCTGCCACCTACTCCCTTCTTCCTCTTCTCACCCACAACTCCTTAGCTGCAAAGAAAATGTAAAGGTCCCAGTCTCACTAAATGAATATGCTGTATGACCATGGATTAATCACTTAACCTCTCTGAATTTTAGGTTTTCTTATTTATACAATGATCTGGTTGAACTATAAAATACTCTGAAAGAGCTAATTCCCCTGAGGCTGTGTTTAAGGAAAATCCTTTCATTTGCATACATCTCTGCTCCTGAAGACCCTGCCCACCCCCCTTGCTCCTCAGCTGCATCTTAAACTGCAAGGATTTTAGAGCTTACTGTACAAAGGAAACTCCACTTTTTGTAGCTTTTGCAATAGAGTAAAAATAAGCTATGGGGATGATACGTTGTAAGATCACGATTTTACTGTTTAAAGCAGTACTTTTAGTATAGGTTGATCCCACTATGCTCCCCTAGAAGGAATAAAAGGCTCCCTGCTTCAGTTTGATGCTCTTGATCTGGGAAAATACTGCCCTTCTAGTGTTACCATGCGCCCCTTTGCCCTGATGCCTACTTCTGAGAGACTGGATCATGTGAGCACCAAGGATAACACTGAACAGACAAATAAATGTAACTATTCAGAACTGGAAGTAATTACTTCCAGTAACAATGGAAGTACTATTCCATAGTACTTCCAATGGAAGTTACTATTCCAGTAACTATTGTTAGTAGCCAATAACAAACACTCCTACTAAGCACTATTTGCATCATCACCCTTAGAACTACCATAGGCAGAGGTTCCTTATCCCCAGTTTGCAAAAACTGTAAAAAAATGTGAACGTTGCTTTGTTAATATTGATAAAAACAAAAACAAAAACAAGTGTTTTTGTTTTGTAATCTTCTGTTCATTTCACATGAGACTGTAAACTCCATGAAGGCAGGGACTGTTTAGGCAGGGACTGTTTTTGTTCCCTAGAATAGTGCCTGGCCCATAAGAGACAAATATTTCTTGAATAAATTCACTCATAAAAAATAGTTAAAACAAGTAGAGGCTTGTATACATTAAAATTTTATTTACTTTATAGAGTGAGTGCACACACGTGCGAGTGAAGGGGGGGTGGAATGAGGGAGAGACAAGCAGGCTCCCCGCTGAACACAGAGCCCAAAAGGGGACTCCATCCCATGACTCTGAGATCATGACCTGAGCCCAAATCAAGAGTCAGACACTTAACCCACTAAGCCACCCAGGTACCCTGAGGCTTGCAAACTTTAAAAGGGGGTATAGAGTTAAGGAAAAAGCACTGTGTTTTTCCATATAATAATAATATTATATATATATATCTATAGATATATATATATCTATATATATCTAGATATATATATATCATTACACCTGAGCAATAGCCATGTCATGGCACATATGTGTGGGCTTTGGGTTCACACTGTCCTTCCAGCCCCTTCATTGATGAGTCCCTCACTGATGTGGGATCATTATGAGGAATAATTGAGATCCTATCTTTGTTCATTTTAAAGGAGACAGAAGTTTATTGAATACACTGCAAGGGAGCAGCAGGCAGGACAGAGGCTGTCTTCCGAGATCCTATCTTTGAAAGTACCCAACAAAATGTCTGGCACCCTAATAGGTCCTCGTTCTCTTATTTTCATAGTTATTCTGTGCAATAGAATAGCCGTTGGACACATGTGGCTACTGAACACTTGAAATGCAGCTACTACAATGAAAGAAGCAAAATTTTAATTATATTTAAATTTAAATGTAGGGATGCCTGGCTGGCCCTGTCAGTAGAGCATGAGACTCTTGATCTCAGGGTTGTGAGTTTGAGTCCCAAATGGGGTGTAGATATTTCCTTTAAAAAACAAAATAAAACAAAACAAACAACAACAAAAAACAACCCAAACTCTTAAAAAAATAAATCTAAAAACTGAAGCAGTATAAAATATTTTTCTGTTAAATAAACTTTCTCATTAAGTAGGATTACATGTCACTTTAACCACTATATCCCATAAGATACTATTATGTTGCGGTTTGTGTACTGGACATTAACATCATTTTTAGTATTACATACAAACACACTACCAATCTAGTCAGTGGATAGATTCAGTTCAAGTTATCATTTTCCTACACACTAATGTGTTATAATGTGTCTATTTGAATATAAAATATAAAATATAAAATGCAGATAGCTCAAATTAGAGAGATTCCTATGTAATTCATAATTGGTAATTAAATCAAAATCTTTATTTTAATTATAACTAAATTATGTTTCTGATCAAATAATAAGTATAGACAAATTTTAACATTTAAAATGAAGGCATGGGATGCCTGGGTGGCTCAATGGTTGAGCGTCTGCCTTTGACTCAGGGCATGATCCTAGGGTCCGGGGTCCAGGGATGGAGTCCCACATTGGGTTCCCCACAGGGAGCTTGCTTCTCCCTTTGCCTGTGTCTCTGCCTGTCTCTCTGTGTCTCTCATGAATAAATAAATAAAATCTTTAAAAAATAAAATTAAATAAAATGAAGGCGTATTTTTGAGAGGGAATTAGGTTGGAAATGCAGAAACTAGTACTATAACTAGAACATTAAAAAAGAGAAGAGTCTGGGAGAAGATACCAAATTTCACAATCTTCACATATGGTTCTGATTTTAGTATATGTGCTGAAGTGAGCACCAATCTTCACATAAGGCAATTACAGTTGGCTGCTACGAAAATAAAGCAAAATGAAAATAAACACTAGGAGCCACTTAAAGCAAACACAGTGAAGGTGGTAAGTTTCCTCTCAACAGCTAAGAAAGAATTAAAGAAATTAGTTATGTTAAATTAGAATTAGACATTCAACAAAAATTTCTCAAACGATTTTTAACAGGATTTGAGCTTGTAACTTTGGTCAGTTATAAGATGCCTTAAATTCTTTACCACACACACATAAATCATTTTTAGATGGAGAGATAGTAAAATTACTTGTTATGGAAATTTTGTTAGAAAATTATGAAGAAAAGACTAAAAGAAATTTTACAACAGTGAAACATTTCAATTAAGCCTCCCAGCAAGTACCTACAGATTGTAAAACCTTTCCAACAATGCCTATAAATTGATTCCAATTTTGAAAAATTGCATGCACTTTTTTTCATCTTTAGATAGGTTACATGATGTAAGAGACACTACCCAGCTAAAACTTTGGGTACACTTGTCTCATAGAATTTTCAAATTTACTTAGAATTTGTCTATTCATGACCTAAAATAAATCATACTTAGTGTGTATGTAATTTTGGATATTTTATAAATGTCAAAGAAGAGTTTTAGCTAGTATGAAGAAATTAGTTTCTACCAAGACATATGATAAGCCAGCTATGTCAGGTCAAAAACTTAGATTTACTGGATTGTGTGATACACATACTGAAGATATTTGGAGTTTTCCTATGAAAAGTGTCAGAAGTACAGTTGTTAAAATCATTCAACATATATATACTATAAATTACTAATTCATGGAATTATTGAAATAGATAATGAATTAAATGACTGTGTGCTCTTTACCTATAGTCATTACTTGAGTTGTGAATGGGTTCTAAATAGAGTTAGAGTACTGGTAACTATAGTTCAAGATGTGTTTTTGAAACAAAAAGAATGCTTGCCACATTCAATAATTAAAGAAAAATATGGCAGTTTAATTTATGTATTTTCAAATGTATCATATAGCACATGAATAACCTTCATTCTTCAATTCAATAGAAAGCAAAAAGAATTTGCTGAAACTTCTCAAAAAGCAAATTAATGTTTTTGTACATTTTTAAAAACATGAATCATGATGCCTGCTTTAATTGTAATCACACTGTTAGGTAAATTGGCTGCAAAAACTGTAAAAAAATGTGAACACTGCTTTGTTAATATTGATAAATTTAGAATTGCTTTTCAATTTATGCAATATTCCTTTGAATTCAATGTTAATACTAAGTTGATTAAGAGTTAGTGAATTTACTTAACTTAGATGGATATAGTTTTAAAATTGATAAGGTTTTGCTTCAAAGTCAAATCAATTCTTTGAAGCAAAAAGATGAACCGTTTCATAAATATGAATGTGAACATTAAAGGAAAGTAATTTTTTGGTACTCAACTGAGTTATTGGAAAATTTTCAAGTATGTTTGGGACAACTTGGGTATGTGAATCTATTTTTTCAACCGTAAATTTTAGAAACTCTAAACACAACTCATTTATTTCTGATACAAATTTAGTATCTGAATTAAGATATATCTAAGTATAAAATACACTGGATTTTAAAGACCTTGAAAAAAAAGAATGAAAATACCTCATAATAACTTTTATATTTATCATAAGGTCATAATAGAATATATTGGGTTAAACAAAACACATTATTAAAATTAATTTTTTGGGGGGGGCGCCTCGGTGGCTTAGTAGGTTGAGCATCTGCCTTTGGCTCAGGTCATGATCCCAGGGTCCTTCCTGGGATCAAGCCCCACATCTGGCTCCCTGCTAAGTGGAGAGCTGCTTCTCCTTTTCCCTCTGCCGCTCTCTGGGTTTGTGCTGTCATATAAATAAAATCTTTTTAAAAAATTAATTTGGGGGAATCTGGGTGGCTCAGTGGTTGAGCATGTGCCTTTAGCTCAGGGCGTGATCCCGGGGTCCTAGAGTTGAGTCCCACATCAGGCTCCCCACAGGGAGCCTGCTTCTCCCTCTGCCTATGTCTCTGCCTCTCTTTCTGTCTCTCATAAATAAATAAATAAATAAAATCTTAGAAAAATTAACTTTGGGGCACCTGGGTGGCACAGTCAGTTAAGCATCTGACTCTTGGTTTCAGCTAAGGTAGCTGGGACCTCTCAGGGTCATGGGATCAAGCCCTCCTCCTTACTCAGCATGGAGTCTGCTTGAGATTTTCTTTCCCCCTGCCCCCACTCCCACTCACTCTCTCTCTAAAATAAAAAATAAATCTTAAATATTTAAAAATTTAAAAAAGATTTTATTTGACAGAGAGAGAGAGAGAGAGAGAGCATAAGCAGGGGAAGCAGCAGGCAGAGTGAGAGGGAGAAGCAGTCTCCCCACTGAGCAGAGAACCCAAAGTGGGGTTCGATCCCAGGACACTGAGATCACGACCTGAGCAAAGGCAGGTACTTAACTGACTGAGCCATCCAGGTGCCCCAATAAAGTTAATTTTATTATTTTCTTTTTACTGATTTTAATGTGGCTTCCAAAAATTTAAATTACATATGTAGCTTGCATTAGATTTAAATTAGGCAATGGTAATCCTAGGTATAAAGGCTATGCCACATGTAGGATTAATTCCCCCACCCAAAGTCTCTTAGATTTCTCCATTACAGTGTTCTGAGTCCGCAATCCCTGTGTAAATTGGACAGGTCCTGTCTGCTCCATTCCCTATTTTCCCACCTGCTTTTTAAAAATGGGTATACCATAATTCTTTTGTCTCCAAATTTTGTTTTTATTTTCATCAAAATTAGATTTATACATAATTTGTAAATAACAAAATCTATAAAACTTACTGTAAAAAACCCTAGCACTCTTTTTTACTTCCACACCTCCACATCCTCTCTTCCTCAAAAGCAAACACTTTCAATTTTCGCTGTTTCTTTTGTTGTTCATCTCCATATATCTAAATAACATGCTTATATTTCCTACTTCTAGAACTTTCAAGTTTTCGTACCGTCTATAAAAGATGAGGATATAACTCTTACCATTTCTCATTTCTTCACCAAACATATACTACCACCCACATGCAGAAACTCTATGTCTGTGATCCTGTCAATATAATTAGAACATACTTTTGTTTAGATCAGTATCTGCATTACGATGACAATGGCAGGCTATTCACAGCTGAGCCACATACATATATATAGTATACTAGCCTTAATTTTCTCCATTCTTGCATAACTTTTTATTTTCCCTAAAATAATGGCTTTTCTTTTGCTTAGTTTTCTTTCTACTTATTACTAATTCAGCCCAATTTCTCCTTCAATAGTCTAAATCTTTTCTCTATAAATGGTTCTTTTTCCTTTAGTTGGATTGATCTTTCCAAGCATTTTCTTTTATCTTTTTATTTAATTGAGAGAGAGATGGAGACAAAAAGAGCAATCAGGAGAGCACGAGTCGGGGGCAGGGGATGGGAGGCAGAGGGTGAGGGAGAAGCAGACTGTCTGCTGAGCAGGGAGCGGGATGTAAGGTTTGATCCCAGGATTCCAGGGTCATGACCTGAGCTGAAGGCAGACCCTTAAGCGACTGAGCCACCCAGGCGTCCCTGTCCTGGCATTTTCTGATCTGCTCCATACTCTTCTTAGGATCTCATTTCATCAAACTCCAACAAAAACTCCTTTTACCTCTCTTTGTGGATCCTATATCTTTATGACCTTATTCTTGTGTAGAACACATTATCCAGTAGCTTCCTAAGAAAGGGTGCATTGGATGTAATTTTTTGAGCCCCTGAAAGGTCTGAAAATGTCCTTGGTTTACCTTCTTTATTGACAGTTTGGTTAGGTATAGAAATCTAGGAGCAAAAGTATGGACTCAATTCTGAAGATACCATTCTGTTCTCTTCCAGCTTTTGTTGGTGGTGTGAAGTCTGGTTCTTGATTTTTCACATGTCACTTGTTTCTATTTCTCTTTCTCTCTGAAAGCTTGTAGGATTTCTTTCTTTACCATTAATATTCTGAAATTTCATGTTATGCCACATTTTGGCCATTCTTTTCTGGAATTCCTGTTATTCCTATTCTTCATTATTATCTAATGGGGAAAGTCTCCTAGTTTTCTTAAAAGTTCATTTATTTCATAAACATTTTTTTGTTTTTGTTTTTTTCTTGGCTTATTTTTTTTTAAGATTTATTTATTCATGAGGGACATAGAGAGAGGCATAGACACAGGCAGAGGGAGAAGCAGGCTCCTCACAGGAAGCCTGATATGGAACTCAATCCTGGATCCTGGGATCAGGCCCTGAGCTGAAGGCAGGTGCTCAACACTGAGCCACCCAGGAGTCCCTTTCTTGGTTTATTTTTTAAGAGATTTTTCTCGGCTTTATCTTCTAACTTTGTATTGAGTTTACACTTATATACTATACTTTTAGCTTCCAAGAGGTATTTTTTGTCCTCTAATCATTTTTAAAAATAACATAGTTTTCTTGTTTCATGAATCTTCTTATACCTCACAGGACAATAGGGTTTTTTTCATTTAGCTTTGGAACAGAAAAGGAAACCATCAAAAACGACAAAAAGCCAACCAACTAAATGGGAAAAGATATCTGCAAATGATATGTCTAATAAAGGGTCAATGTCTAAAATATATAAAGAACTTATACAACTCAACACCAAAAAAATAATCCACCTTAAAAATGGACAGAGGACCCGAATAGACATTTTCCCAAAGATAATATGCAGATGGCCAACAGACACATGAAAAGATGCTCAACATCACCAATCCAGGGAAATGCAAATCAAAACCACAATGAGATATTGACTAATATCTCTCACAATGGCTAAAATAAAAAAGACAAAAAATAGCAAATTCTGGCAAGGATGTGAAGAAAAAAGAACCCCTGTGCACTGTTGGTATAAATGTAAATTGGTAATAGTCACTCTAGAAAACAGCATGGAGGTTCTACAAAAAAATAAAAACAGAAATATCATCTGATCCAATAACTCTACTACTGGGTAGCTACTAAAAAATGCTAATTTGAAAAGATACACACACTCCTCTGTTTACTGCATTATTTACAATAGCCAAGATATGTAACCAACTAAGTGTCCACCAACAGAAGAATGGAAGACATAGTATATGTGATTCCATACATACAATGGAATATTACACAGCCATAAAAAAGATGAGATCTTGCCATTTGACAACATGGGTGGGCATAGAAGATATTATGCTAAGTAAGCCTGAGAAAGACAAATATCATATGATTTCACTCATATGTGGAATCTAAAAAACAAGTGAATAAACAAACCAAAAAGCAGAATCAAACCTAGATGCAGAGAACAAACTGATGGTTGTTAGAGGGAACGGGATTTGAGGGATGGGAAAAATGGGTGAAGGGAGTAGGAGATACAAGCTTCCAGTTACGATATGATTAAGTCATGTGAATAAAAGGTATAGCCTAGAGAATATGGTCAATGATATTGTAATAGCATTGTATGGTGATGGATCATGTGCTGAATCACTGTGCTATATACCTGTAACTAATGTAAAATTATGTATCTAAAAAAATTAATCGTTTTTTTAAAGTTTTCATCTTCGCTGGCTGTGGTTTTTACTGCAAGAAAAATAATGGTATTCTGAATACCATAAATGGTATTCTGACTGGGCCATTTCTTTGGTGAAATCCTTGATACCAGTATCTTTAGGACTTTTCACTTAGGCTAGGTGGATCTATTAGAGCAGAATCTTCTAAACTCTTTTGTAAAGAATCTAAAGCTGGCTGACAGCATTCTAGATTAGTGAAAAGTGTTGAAGAGGGAGAAGAGAGGTTTTAAAATTCACCACATACATTTTCACCAAATCTCTACTCTCAGTTATGCCCAATTTCCCATAGTCCACAGTCCTCTTGCTACAAAGACCAAACCTCAAAACTTCTGCTGGGATAGCATTCTAATACAAGGAGTTGGGGAGATCTCAAATGTAACTGCTTTTTCAACAAACTTTCAGTAAGTCTTCCTGTTTTTAATCCTATCTTCATTCCCAGAGCAACTGAATGCATCAGTTTCTGAGCTCTTTACAGACTAGGCAAGTTGCCTTCTATTTCTAGTTTTAAGAACGTTTTGGGGTACCTGGGTGGCTCAGTTGGTTAAGTGGCTGCCTTCAGCTCAGGTCATAATCTTAGGGTCCTGAGATGGGGTCATGTTAGGCTCCCTGCTCAGCAGGGAGTCTGCTTCTCCCTCTGCCCCTCCCCCTGCCCATGCATAAATAATTTTTTTTTTTTTTAAATAATGTTTTGTCATGAAGGAGTGAATTTTATCAGATTTTTTTCCTGCCTCTCTGGAGATCATGTATTTCTCCCTCATTGTGTTAACATCATAAATAACATTGATGGATTTTGAATCTTAAACCAACTTTTCATTACTGGGATAAAACCCAACTGGTCATGATATATTATTTTTAATATGCGGACAGATCTAATTTGTGAATTGTCACTTAGGGATGCCTGGGGTTGGCTCAGTCAATTAAATGTCCAACTTTTGATTTTGGGTCAGGTCCTGATCTCTGAGTTGTGAGATTGCACCTCTGGTAAGAGTTCCAGGATCAGCAAGGAGTCTCTTTGAGGATTCTCTCCCTCTCCTTCTAACCCTCCCTACTGCATTCTCTCTCTCTCTCGTTCTCTCAAATAAATAAATAAATCTTGAAAAAAAATTTAGTCACTTAGCCGACTGAGCCACCCAGGCACCCCACTTAAAAATAAAATCTGAAGTTAATAGAATTTTCCAGTGAGGTTATGTGGGCCAGGAATTTTGATATAGGGTTTTTTGTACTTTTTTATTCTATCAATTTTAGTAAACTGAATTTTCAAACAGAAATTTCCATTTCATCTAAGTTACTAAATTCACTGGCATAAAGTTGTGTAAAGTAACTTTTATCATTTCAATGTCTGCAGGATCTATATATGTCCTTTTATGCTCAGTATTTGCACTGAATATCTTTTTCAACTCTTTTACTTCCACCTTCCTATATCTGCATTTTAACAGATTTTCTTTTTGTATAAATCAACTGTACTTTGGTCTTTGCTTTTTTTTTTTTTAATCTATTTCTAAATTATTATCTTGGCTTTTTAATTAGAGTGTTTATCCCATTTTAATGCCATGTAATTGTTAATTTGATGGGGTTAAGTCTACCATGTTAATATTCATTTTCCATTTGTCTTCATTTTTGTTCTTTTTCCTCTCTCTTTTCCAGGTGTCTACTGGGTGAATTGTGAATTTTTAGCATAATTTTATCTCTTCTCTTTATTTATTTTTATTATTATTATTTTTTTTTATCTCTTCTCTTTTTTTTTTTTTATCTCTTCTCTTTATAATAGATCTCTTTCAGGTTTTGTTTGGGGTTTTGTTGTTGTTGCTTTTGTTCCTGTTTTGTTTTTGTGATTGGTGTAGAAATTACAATATGTATCTTTAACTTATTACAGTTTTCCTTTAAATCATATTATACTACTTCATGAAAAATATTACCTTATAAAAGTTTCATTTTTCCTCTCTACTGTCTTTTGTGCTCTTATGTATTTCACTTCTACTTATATAATAAAACCCTCTTTACATTGTTATTAAAAACACTCCATGTATATATTAATAAAGTTATTTTACATTTACCTACACATTCATTTCTTCCTGCAAAATTGGGCTTCCATCTGGTATTCTCTTCAATGTGAATAACTGCTTTTGGTATTTCTTTTAGTGAAGGTCTGCTAGAGATGAATTCTCTCTTCTTTTGTCTGCCTAAAATGTTTTTATTTTGCTTTCATTTTTGAAGCATGTTTTCACTGGTATATAATTCCAGATTCTGAAAAATAATTTTCAATTTTTTTGCCTACAACATTTAAAAAATGAATTTCCACTGTCTTTTGGCCCCAGTATTCCTATAAAATCACTTGTAACTTGTATAGTTCATTTCCTGTACATAATGTATCTTTTATATTTTTCTGGCTGCATTTAAGATTTTTTCTATATCTTCAGTTTTCATTGGAATTTGACTTAGATATCTCTAGGTTTAGATTTTGTTGTATTTAACCTGTTTGGACTTTTTCTTGAAACCGTAGGTTGATGTCTTCCATAAATTTTGGAACAATCACTAAAACTATTTCTTCTGCTTCATTCTTTTCCTTCTTTTGGGACACAAATATGTGTCTGATAGACAATTTTATATGGCCCTATAGATCTTAGAGCCCCCTTTTATTTTCTTTATACTTTTTAAAAATTTTTTTATTTTCTTTCTACTTGAATTTGAATTACTATTTACCTATCTTCTGTTTACTGTGTCCAGTTTGCTGTTAAACACATTGACTAAATGCTTCATTTCCGTTATCTTTATGGTTTCATTTGTAAGATTTTTATTTGGTTGTTTCCAGCCTTCTGCTGATATTCTCCACCTATCCATGGAGATATCTACTTTCCCCATGCAATCCTTTAACATATTTTGTCCTGCTTGTTCTAAAGTCCCTTTCTAGTAATTCCAACATCTGGAGAATCTCTGAGTTTGCTTCTATCGACCTCTCTTAACCATACTTTGTATTTTCTTCCTTCTGCAAGTATCTCTTCAAGTTTTATTGTATGCTAGTAATTGGAGGCCAAGGTGAGTGAATGAAGCTAAAGCTGCAACAAAGTCCAGCTACAGATTAAATTGATTCAGCCCCCCCACCCCAATTTATGAATTGACACAAGAAGTGATATACCTTTTATTGCAGGTAAATATCAGCATATTATTATCGATTGTTCTTAACACACAATTTTGTTGCAATCATTTCCCTCCCCATAATTTCTTCCCTCGTAGTTTATTCTTTAAAATATACATTTTAATATCATTTTAAACGGGTTTTTAGAAGGAATACAATTAAATATGTATGTTCAATTCATTCTCTTTAGTCCAACATCTTTCTGTTTGCTTTTCTGAGTCTTCAGTTGCTCTTACTATTATTGTTAAGCCTTTGCATGTTTATTTATAATTTACCTTATTCCAAGGTAATTTACCTTATTCCAATTCTAATTCTTATCAATTCAGCTGTACAAAAATAAACCCAAACCTTTAGAGTAATTCCGTCAATGCAACTGAAATTTTATACCCATTTAAAAGAATATAGCTATTAAGTGCTCACCTTTTTTTTTAAAGATTTTATTTATTTATTCATAAGGGATAGAGAGAGAGAGAGAGAGGCAGAGATATAGGCAGAGGGAGAAGCAGGCTCCATATAGGGAGCCCAATGCAGGACTCGATCCTGGGACTCCAGGATCACTCTCTGAGCCGAAGGCTCAACTGCTGAGCCACCCAAGCGTCCCAAGTACTCTGCTCACCTTCAACAAAATATCCTGTTGACTGGAAAGATGGATGCATGCCTGTATTTAAGTCATCTCCTCAAGCAACAAGTTTATATTTCTCATCTTCCCTCTATTCCAACTTTATGTTTTTTAGAATTTCTTGTTCTTTTTTTTTGAAGTAATCTCTGTGCCTCACATGGGGCAATAGCAAGATCAAGAGCTGCATGCTCTACCAACTGAATCTGCCAGGCAACCTTCCTCTATCCCAATTTTAAAACAAAAACACAAAACTACTTACAGTTGAGAAGAAACATGTGCATTATCAACTGTTTTTTTCTTTTTTTGGTAAAAACAAACAGACAAAACCAGACGAGCTCTCTTCTTAAGCAAATGGTAAGATCTAAGTGTCTTACCAAAGTCCAACAGTGAGTTGATCTGCTACTTATCCTGCAGCTAGCAAACACCATGGCAGGTTAGAGGTAAGGCCACTGGGAGGCTTATTTTGGATTTTAAGCCTCTATTCACAATTCTTAGGAGATAAGACTCCTTTCTGACCAGCTAATTAATAAAGCAATGTTCAGGTATACTTTCATTTATATCACTGAATATATTTCTCCCCATCTTTACTATACCCTGAACTTAGCATCCTGTATTTTATATATCAGGGTCTCCTGGTTCACTTATAAAATATGATCTGTGTGACAATCTACTTTTTGTCCCTTAGATGCCCCATCCTCATTCTCCCTCACTCCAATTCCACGTCAGCCTTAGACACTGAGGCCTCTTGGAGTGCTGAAAACTCAGAAGTAAGAGTGACAGACCAAGAGTATCTACACTCAATTTGTTAACAGAGACATACTTGGTTGACCCATTTTCCAAATGAAATTTGGTTCCACTTTAAAAGTCAAGGCTGTCATAAAAATGCCACAGAAACTGAGAATTTAGCTTAGATAGTAGAAACCCTTCTTTAAAGTTAGAATTTGGCTATGTGCAGCTTAAAAAGTAAAATAGGCCAAGGCACATCAAAGAGGTTACCCATGATTATCTTCCCCTACAATACATGGTGTTAACTCAGACTACATCCCATATTTAGCCAAGTCCAAAAAAGAAGCAGTCCATGTCTCACTATATTAAGTGTAGCATTTTAAACACATCCTTCATCTTGGCACAGCGCAGTGGAAGGCTTCAGTTACATTTTACAGTGTTCAATCAGATCTGTGAGTTGTTTGGTTGTAACAAATTATATAGCATTACTTATCTTCCCTCAAAATGTATCTCCCAAACCATGGCTCCAGGAAACTCCCTGAATCTTTTTAAGATTTTTTGTATTTATTCACGAGACACACACAGAGAGGGGCAGAGACATATGCAGAGGGAGAAGTAGGTACCCCACGGGAAGCCCAATTCAGGACTGGATTCCAGGACCCTGAGATCAAGTCCTAAGCCAAAAGCAGACGCTCACCACTGAGCCACCCAAGTCAAGTGCCCCCCTCAATCTTTTGATAAAGGATTCTACACCAATGTGGCAGCAGATGCCAAAGGGCTTATTATTCCTCTTTCTAGAGGATGAATATTGTGCCTTTTGCTGGGGCTTGCTAGAGATTTGATGCTTCAAATAGTGGCAGGTTATCAGTGGGGAAGAGATGGGTGTTAATCAGGCAAGCGTCTTTGTGACCCCTCATGTACCATGACAATCTTCTCAACTCAAACAATTCCAGCTAGTCCTTTGCCTCCTGCATTCAACAGAAAAGCAGAGTCAAAGAAACTATGGTGATTTTCTGGGGTTTTATGGGGTTCTTTGAGGGTTTCTCATGAGCTAAACATGAGATGCAGTCATTGAAAAGCTTGATTGGAGCTGAAGGATTTGCTTCCAAGATGATGCATTCACACTCCTGGCTTGGTGCTAGCTGTTGGCAGAAGGCCTCAGTTCTTTGCTTTGTGAACCTCTCACATGGCTGCCTGAGGGTCTTCAATGATTAGGCAGTTGCTTCCCCCCAAAAAGTGATCCAGAAGCTGAAATGTATAATTTGACTCAGAAGTCACACTCCAATTCTGCATGTCCTACTGGTTACACTGGTCAGCCCTATGTAATGTGGAAGTGAAGGGATTATACAAGAGTGTGAATACCAGGAGGTGAGGATCACTGCGGTCCATCTTAGAGGCTGCCTACCACAAATACATATAATTGATTCTTGAACAAGGTAGGGGTTAGGGATACTGACCCATGCATAGTAGCAAATCCATGTATAACTTTTGGGTCTCTAAAAACCTAACTGTTAAATAAATAATATTTATAAAATTTTAAAAAATTAAAAAATAAAAACATAGAAATCTGACTATTAATAGCCTATTATTGACTAGAAACCATAATAACATAAAATATATTTTAAAATATATCTTAAAATATATTTTAAGAATATACTGTATTCTTAAGGCTAAAATGTTAAGAAAATCATAAGGAAGAGAACATAAATTTACAGTATCCTATTTTATTAAGAAAAACCCACGTACCAAGTGGGCCTGGGCACTTCAAATCCATGTTGTTCAGGGTCAACTGTTATAAAACATTATACAATATTACGCATGCTGCTGGTAACAGTTTTTTTTTTTTAAAGATTTTATTTATTTATTCATGAGACAGAGAGAGAGAGAGGCAGAGACACAGGCAGAGGGAGAAGCGGGCTCCATGCAGGGAACCCGACATGGGACTTGATACCGGGTCTCCAGGATCACCCCCTAGGCTGAAGGCGGCGCTAAACCACTGAGCCACCCAGGCTGCCCTACTGGCAACAGTTTTTTTTTTTCACTGATTAGTTCATCATTGTCCCATGTCAGTATTGATTTATAGCATCATTTTTAGTGGCTTCTAATAGTCTGTCAAATAGGCACACTAAAATGTATTTAATTCCATAATTAAAATCACTCTCAGGGCTGATCCTGGGGGTCCTGGGATCGAATCCCACATCCGGCTCCCCACAGGGGGCCTGCTTCTCCCTCTGCTTGTGTCTCTGCCTCTCTCTCTGTGTCTCTCATGAATAAATAAATAAAATCTTTTAAAAAATGACTGCATATCTAGACACTTGGCCTTTATAAGAGTAGCATTTTATAAAAGCTCAAAGTAGGTTTTTTTTTTTTTTTTTTTTTCCCAAACATCAGCTTCTGTGAGAGGTTTCAAATTAATTTTGGAATGTTAACAAGATCTTACAGCAGACTAACCTAAACATACAAAGGCTCTCGTTTTCTGTTTAGGTGGGACAATTAATGAACAACGTTTTGTTAACTATTTATTTGGAGAAATTTCTACATCTAATTTGAAACTTTTTATTTTTATTTCAAATATACATCTGAGGGATTTTTCCAATGGTTTGGCTGGTGGCTATGACATTCTAATTCCTCATATACTGATTGAGAATATCCAGATAGAGAGATCAGTGTTCAAAGAAGGACTCCTTAGGGTGATTATCAGTTTATCTTACTGATCAGATGGCTAAGAGTAAGAGCTTTTGATTTAGATAAACTTCGAATTTATTATAAGCTGGTGAACTTATCTTCTTTCAATTCAAAGAAAGTATGTATACATATACAAGATCTCTAAACTTCAATCATCAAATACATTCTCAAAGAGATTTCTGTCACATGAGATCAGAAGAGAGCTTAAGCTTCCATCACTCTGCTACCATATTTACTCATGTATTTAACATTTGCCAAGTGGATGTGGGTCAATTTAAGAAACTGTAAATAAATATTGATACATCATAACAGAAGCTATTACTCACATTCTAAGTAAACCACTGATTCTAATTTATTCACAATTTTGCAGTGGCATCATTCCATGGAGAAAATTAGATTTTTACATATCAGAGCAAATCACAAAGCCAAAATGTCAACTTCATACATCAGGCAATTACTTGTTCTGTTTATTTTGGGGGAAATTTTCTACATATATTTACTTAGAAAGCTGCACGGGTCCTCCAAAATAAATAGGGGCTATAATTCTTGCCAAAATAGCCACAGTTCCAGAGAGCTACTCATCAATTTTCAGCAGCATTAATGAGGAAAGGCGCTGAGACAGTCATTCATACTGTCTTTATGATAAGAGTAACCTACAGGGCAAATCAAGATTAAGGACAAGGACAAGACAAATGGTTTGGAAGACTCCTCTTTTTTTGAATCAATCGTTTAAAATCTGCATTTACTACCTGAAGTGCCCATGGAGCACTAGAACCCTCAGAGAAGAGTGAGAACTGGTACTGAAGACATCACTGAAGTCTTTTTTAGGTGAGAATGGCCTCTTTATGGGTACAGAAGGACCTTACGTTCCCACCACTGGAGGGGTAAGACTCTCTTTGAGCTGGATAATTGTCTGTTGTAGGCACTGTTCTGTGCATTGTAGGACATTTAGCAGCATCCCTAGCAAAAAATGTCTTCAGATATTGCCAAATGTTCCCTGGAAGGTGGAAAAATTGCCCCTAGTTGAAAAACTAGATAGAAGGATATCTGCCGTGATAGAAGGATAATCTTCCCTCTTTTTTTTTTTTTTTTTTTTGATAATCTTCCCTCTTTTTTTTTTTTAATTTTTTTTTTTTTTTTTTTTTTTTTATGATAGGCACACAGTGAGAGAGAGAGAGGCAGAGACACAGGCAGAGGGAGAAGCAGGCTCCATGCACCGGGAGCCCGATGTGGGATTCGATCCCGGGTCTCCAGGATCGCGCCCTGGGCCAAAGGCAGGCGCCAAACCTCTGCGCCACCCAGGGATCGATAATCTTCCCTCTTAAAGATACATTTCACTCTTAAGGGCTTTGCCAGGTATTCCATCTTTCAAATGGCATCAAGGCAAGGGTTATCCTTAAGTTGGAAAACATGCAAAGGACCCACCAGAGGAGTCTAGAATACTTTGATGCGATTTCCCTAGGGCATGCAGTTTTCAGTTTGGTGCTACCAAGTTCCATAGGTAGAGGATTTTAATATAGCCAGGTGGTAGGATTCTGCTTAGGCAAGGTGGATTCATTTGGATGGGTCCCTCTCAATTAGCCACATATTACGTGGCTATACCTCTTAGCTAATTTTTTTTCCTATGATCAGGCTTCATCTGAAAAACGTACATTTCAAAATGATAAACTAAGGGAGATAAAAATTAACCTTAAGTAAAAAGAACTTCTGCTTTTCCAGTATGCAAGAAATGGAATTTACCTAGTCAGAATCTTTCAACGTGGCCACTAGTCATGACCTTGCGCAAGAGGAGTTAAAAGAATGTTAGCCAAAGGACCAAAGATCAGTTTTCTTCCTAAACAACAAAAACCAAAATTGAACTGAGGGGGGTACTTGATGGGATGAGCACTGGGTATTATACTATATGTTGGCAAATTGAACTCCAATAAAAAAAATATGCAAAAAAAAAAATGAAAAGAGGCCAAGAAGCTTATTAAATTTCCTTTCTTGCAATATGGATTTCTGCCTCATTTACTTAGACTGTTCTCTCCCCTTTTCCTATCTGCAAGCACAGGAAAGATTCCTAAAAGATTAGGAAAAAAATTGGCACTAGGTCATCAAATGTAGCATTAAACCTTTTAGTTTCTGTTGACCTAGTCAGTAGGCCTACTATGCGTTTGACTCAACTGATATAACAATGATTTTAAAAGAGGGAAGTGAATTTAACAGGATTTAACTGGAATCCTCATGTCTCCTCACCCCTGATGTCTGAGATCAGATGTCTGAGAAGCCACATCTGTGCCACTGTGGCAGAGTATCCGAGATACTGCCTTGCAACAAACCGGTTTGGCAAAGCAGCAGATTGCCTGGACACATAAGCATCCCAAGTACAGACCTTCGTAACTGTCTGTTAACTATGCAAGTTGCCTTTGGGTGCTCACCTGCCACCTCACGGAAGGGCTGATTTCCTTCTACTGGATCTAGAGATTTTCATCCAGCCTCTGGCTTATTCCATCCTTCTGCCAGACTCTCATTAGCCAAAAGAAGAAGAAAAAATTTCCTTCCAGACTTCATCTTCTGATCTAGCCAGATGGTGGATAAATAAATAACAGAGCAAAAGAGGAAAAACATACTTGCTTTTGCTTAATGAAATACCGATAGTATATACTGTTGTCACAGGAAATATTCAAATGTCAACAGGACGAGTATTCACAGTAGGTGGAAGGAAGGCCTAGAGGGAGGCACTTTCACTCAGCCTTGGGTTTTCATGGCACAGAAGACTGGAGGCAGTTCTGAGAGTTTTGAGAACTCATGAGAAGTCAAGAAAATTCAAGGCATTAAACCAAAGCAGAAGTTCCATCGGCTTGAGAGGACATTGGTTTGGTATTCTCTAGAGAAGGGACCGCCTGCAAACAAAATTCAAAATGTGTAAAAGCTTTGCTTGAATGTAATGGCATCCTAACCCCTGCTGAAAGAAATTGTAAGCCACTGCTCAGAAATTTCTGCTTGGGTCTGTGCCAGGAAAATTTATATTTGCTGATGAATCTGAATGGTTTTCTTGGTCAGAAAGAGAAAACTGTGTGACAATACATGTTTCTCCTTCTGCCTGAGCTCTCAGGAAACATTAAGACCAAATCAGTACCCAACTGTTTAATATCATTATCCTACATGCCCAGGGGGAAAATTGCTGCGTATACCTCCTATAGATAAATCTCTGTTTTGATATTGTTCTTACAAGTATGAACAATAAGACTCATAAATTCCTGAAATAATTTTAGAAGAAACCAGGGCTAGAAATTCAACCTAAATTATAACAGGCAATGCTGTATCACCTCTCAGATGTCACTTACATATAGAGAAGCTCCATGATAGTCACAAATTGTTTTCACTGATTCATCCAGGCAAACCATCTGAGCTCTGCTTGGCAGTATCTTGTTACTCTAGTTCAAGTTATTGAAAACATTTGTATTTTGATTCCTCTCTTTATTCTTTCTCTGTTTTCTTCAATAAATATAGTATATCTTGTGTGCCCACAAAAGTGCCAGGCATTGTGCTGCATACTAGGGATATAGGAATTAACAAAATAAAGGTGGGCCTTGTCTAATGGAGCTTAGAGCCTAATTGGGTGAGAGATGATAATCAAATAATCTTACAAGTCAAACAGGAAAAGTACAATGCTATTACATTCTACAAGTAAGAGATATATGTTGCTATTAGAGTACATAACTGAAGATTTGTCATCAAGTAGGCAATCGAGGAAGGCCTCCCTGAGGAAGTGATGCTGAGCTATGCTGAAATGAAGAGAAGTTTGATGATAATAAAAAATACTTAGATAGCATTTATAGACCACAAAACATTCTACATGTATTATTTTACTTAATCCTCACTTGTTATTTAATATATCCGAGCTTTAATTACATGCCAGAGGAGGGGGCGGGTAGCCTTTGGATCTCCCTTTGAAAGAGAGACTAGTAGCACCGAAGGGTATGGTACCTGGCTGAGAATCACAGTAATTAGCAATTAGTAAGGACCTGAATTTTGAGATTTTTACAAATGTGTTAGTGGCACGCTAACTCTATACATTATGTCACAAATATGAAAAAATCAACCTTTCAGACATTTATCAATTTCTTCCACTCTTTTAGGGTACTTTGGGACAATGTTCATTCATTTATATTATATTCTCAGGACCACTGAGGATTACTACTAGGAGAATCATTCCAACTTCTTTACCTTACACTTCAGGAAACAAAATCTCTGCATCACTTTTTAAATATGCTACAATTTAGATTCATCATTAAGTCAGGCCTTTCTCCTAGTGTGTCTAAGTTTGACTTCTCATTGCATGTACCATGGATCAAAGTTCAAAGATCATCTTTAAGCAGATCTTAAAGGTAAAATTTAACAATATGATTAGTTTATGAAAAAAGTGGAACTTCTCTTCATCAAATCAGCATCTTAAAGGAACTTGGCTGTGCTACTTTGCTATATAAGCAGAAGACTCCAAAGCAAAAAACATCTGGTTCTGTGGCTCCCCCTCTGGGATAAACAGGAACTGGTACTTGCATGGCAAGTAGACCAGATTCTTCTCTAACATAATCCCAACACATAGCGAGAAATACCTTGGCGTCAAAGAATTTAGAGAGGAGGTCGATTTTTCTCATTACTAATGGTGATCTCACTGATCACACTGCCTATTTGATCACACTACACTTGATCCCTAGATTATGTCCTGTCTTCCTCTCAACTTTTTCTGGCAGGCACCTGCATTCCTCTAGCTCACCTATCTGAGTCTGAGCTTAAGCATGCCATGCCAAGGAGGAATCATTCATATTTGGGGCACAGTTTTTGTTTTTCTGAATTTAAAAGGTTATCTTCTTCAGGCTAGGCCTCAAATGCAATCATGTAAAAAGATAAAAGATAATGCACGAAGGTAATCTAATCCCTGACAAGTGAGATTAATACCAGTTTCAGAATCAGTGCCTTGATTCCTTTTTTATGTGACCATATATGATCTAAAATTAAAAGCAATGTAAATGAATTCAAATTTATGATTAATTTTAGAAAAAAAGGAACACACAACAGGGTCACTTTTGAACGAAGAAAAAATAGAACCATCAAGGAATTAATTTAATTTAAGGCCCTCAAGAAATAAGGAAAAGGGAAGAAGAGGAAACTAACTATTGGAATATCTACAGTTCGATGAAAGAGTTACCACTCTCATTTTCAGTTGAAGAAACTGAAGTTCAGAGAAATTAAGTAATACAGTTATTAGACTCTGAATTTCTTAAGTGCAAGGGATTATATCCTATTTAACTATTTATCCATCATCCAGCACAATGTCTACCACATAGTAGTTGCTCATTAAATGTTTCATGATTGGCAGAATAAATCAGGAGATCTTAGATTTGGGCACAGATCTATCAGACTCAAAATCCCAGATTCTTGCAGGTCACCATGCCTCTTCCATTGCCATAGCAATGAGAAAACACTGTTGAATTTCAGGTAGACAAAACACTATTTCCAGATTTTCTCAATTGATTTTTAAAAGCATTTATTCAGCATCACTGTGCACTTAACCACACATGATGGAAAGCACAAAAAACATGGAAGGTATAGTGTTTATGTTGGAAGACTTTGCATTATAGCTGACAGAAAAGAAATCCAGATGGTTCATAGACAAGCAAGAGAAGCATTTGAAGGAAATGTCTGAGCATATATAAGGCAGCTAAACTATTTAAAGGAATGTTGGATTGAGTGAAAAAAAGGAAAAAAAACTTGTGGAATTAGGTATGGGACAAGTATTGAAGAAGGAGGCAATGTCTTGAACCTGGACCTCCTGGGAAGTATAGGTTATAGAGAGGGTATGGAGGTATTGAGCAATGGTATATGAAGGAGATGGGGAGACTCTGGTCTAATGAGGTCAGATTCTTTTTTGGGACTAGAAATCCAAGAATAGAAAGGTTGAGAACACAAGAATTGCTGCCTTGATACAAGGCTTGAGATGTTTGAGTTCAATCTGGTAAACCCTTGTCCATTCTCAAGGGAGCATGCAGGCATTATTTTAACATGACTATGGCAGCACCACACCAGTAAGAAATTTGGAATACAGTTTTTGTTTTTTTAAAGACTTTTAAGTAATCTCTACACCCAATGTGGGGCCCAAATTTACAACCCCAAAATCAAGTCACAGGCTCCACCGACTGAGCCAGCCAGGTGCCACAGAAATAGAGTTTTAAATAACTAAAAGACAAAGGAAAACCATTTCAATGGTTGCCAGGGGAGAATCCATCAATAACAAATTCCTTCAGAGAATTTTGGCTATTGCCACTCACACAGATTAGTCTTATGGATATTTTTTATTGATTCTTAAGTCTTACAACTTGGAGAAAGTATTATAATTTGTTATGTCAGAAATGTGAGGGAAGCATCCTTCCCAGGCAATTAGTAAATTTCTTCTGTGTTTGGGAGTTCTTGGGAATACTGTTTAGCTAGTTCACATTCCTATAATTACAAAATATTAGTACTGGAAAGCACAGAAAACTTAGAAAGTATAGTCCATTTCCCTTATTTGAGAGATGACCTTGACCCAGAAAGGTCATGTATTTCTCCAAGATCACACAGCTAATTAGTAGCCATTAAGTTTTATTCCCTGGGGCCAGGGTAACAATTGCTTCATGTTCTTCTATAAACTGAGGTCAGTTTAGTAAAGAACATTTACCCTTAAACACATATAGAAGCCACTACACAGTAATTCTGTTGTCAGAGACTTTCTTCCTCCCCTTAAGTTTGATCTCCGTTTTCTCTTTTTATTTAATGGTTGAGGATTACATCTTACTTATTTCTGTGCACTTGGCACTTAGCATCATGGCTGGCACGTTAACAGGCACTCAGTATGTTTTTGTTGAGATGAGCCAAATTTAAATCACTGATTTTCATTCCCTTTCTTTTGGAGACTTTTGTGACATATTTTGTTTTTTAAGATAAAAGAATCATCAGATAATCAAACTGGAAGCAACCAGAGAGATTGATCGTTGTTCTACAAGTAAAGACACTAAAGACCATAAAAGGTAAATGATGAATCCCAAAGATAGCCCTCAAGGTGGGTCCCAAACCTATTTCTCCAGATTACATAATTTGCTCTTGGGTGAAAAATATTATAGTTCCTAATATTTCTTTATGAGACAGATTCCAGATTATCAACTCTTAAAGTGGGACAAAAGTATTCACAGTACTTTTGTGCTTCCACACAAAACTCAGGGCTAGCAGGCAGGATGATAAAAGCCTTTGATGGTGAAATGATTAAGTGACAATTTCTGGGAAGAATTTCCCACTGAGCATGAACTTGGGCTCATTTTGGAAAAATTTCACTAACAGGAAACACTGACCCTGAGAGAGGCAATAGAATCAAAGTTGGAAAAAAGGCAAAACAATTGGGCCACAGGCTTAGATACTTATACAAATCAACTGTTCTACTCTTTGCTTCAGCCAACAGAAACACTCTTACCCCTAACCTCCTGCCCATGCCTTACTAACTCACAACCTAGAAGAACCAAACGTGAGCATGGGACTGCCTTAGTCTAACCTGTCACTGGGATTGGGAAACAGCACTCCCTCATGTCAGGCTGAGTGTGGTTGGAGCATCCTCTCCTAACACAAAGGGCTGGTTGTTAATCCTTCATGAGTGGGAGGTCAAACAGGGGCCGCCCCCGCAAGGCTCTGCTGCTTTCATTCAAGTTCTTGATGGCTATGGTCCTTAAACTCTCTTCACATTGACAATGTCTATTGGAGGAGCCACGAGCTCAGGTAGTCCTAGAAGCCAACTGATCAATGATAGAGCACTCACAGAAAGTTTGGCTCTTCATCCTTAAATGGGAGAGTATATTAGTTTACTCAGCTGCCATAACAAGATATTATAGACTGGGAGGCGTAAGCAACATAAATTAATTTCTGTACAGTTCTTGAGGCTAGAAATAAAAGACCAAGGGGTCAACAGGCTTGCTTTCTCCTGAGTCCTCTCTCCTTAGTTTGCAGATGGTTGCCTTCCTTTTGTGTCCCTGAATAGCCTTTTCTGTGTGTGTGAACCCCTGGTATTTCTTCATCTTCTTATAGGACACCAGTCCTATTATATTAGGGCCCTACCTTGGTGACCTAATTAATCTTAATTACCTCTTTAGAAGTCCTATTTCCAATATCATCACATTGGGGGTGAGCTTCAACATATGAATTTGAAGGCACATGATCTACTCCATGACAGAGGAAAACCAGCCTCTCTTCTTGCCAGCCATCACTGCACCTCCTCTGAATACTACTTACTCTTGGTGTCTTCTCAAAAAGACATTGGTGATTGATATAGAAACCAATGAGGAAAATCACCTGCTAATTGAGACATTAAGAAAAGTTCTGAAATTTGTGATTAAAAGGGGAGAAAATGCAAAGAAAATCACATTGCCAACAGGAGTGAAAGAGTATTTGTGCAACACTCTGCAAGGCAGGAGGTAAAAAACAAAAACAAACACACTAAGGAGAAGCAGCAAGGCTCAGCTCTCTCAACAGAAGAGAGCAACTTCGCTGGCAGGCTGTTGAGAGCGCGCCTTGTCTATCTGATTTACACAGGTAGAAAGAGAATGGTTTGGAGGCTGTAGGCCTGCTCAGCCAAACGCCCATGTGTGCATGAAATTAGAATGTCAACATTTGATTCATGCTGCCACGCTGTGACTGTGAAACAAATTATGTCAGTGGGTGGCAACTGCAATATTAGTCTAAGCAGATAACATTTAACTATAAAGAGGGGCCCCGTCTTAAAGAGGGGCCCCGTCTTCCAGCTTTCTCTCTATTATTATTTTAATATCAACATTGTCAGACCTAAATTTTTGAGGAAAAGGAGGATATTTTATGTGGAGGCATGGGTCCTTTAGGAAGAGACTCAACCATTCAAGTGAGGTTTGCTCCTAACTCTAAATTTTGAAATTTAGGCGTCAGGTGCCCAATGATGAATTTTACAAACCACCACCACCCACTCAACTGAGTTCAAAGTGCTGTGCCATTTGTAGGGTAATCTAAACCACAATTAAATAATCTCTTATAAAGGAAGCCTTTGATTCCTGGGCAGAAACACAGAACTTTATCCTTAAATGCATTTCAATGTAAAGGAAGCAGCAAGTACCTTGAAGAAGATGGAGAGCAAATTCTTCCAACATACTTCCTAGGTTCCATACGGAGTGATTCTGCTAAGGTGAGGTCTACGGGGATGGTGGAGTTAAAACCTGTCCCTTTCTATTCAATTGATTTATGCTTTGTGCATATTTAAAATCAATTTTAAATGAAACGTGATTAGAAATTTACTGAGGAATCTCACATAAAAAGTAGGGGTCTTGTTGGTGTACTTTTTCTTTAAGACTTTGTCAGTGAAGCTACAGCCATCTACATCTTAAACTTGGCCCATGAGATAACAATTTTCCCATGAAATGAGGCGCACATCTATCTCCATTTGAGGCCCACTTCTTTAACTACCAATATGGCAAAACATCAATTTGAAGTTTTATTCCATTACAAACACCCATGTAGTTAAAGTTAATGCTGTGAAAAATCCAACTTGTAGCAGTGAAATGTTTATAGAAGCAGCATTCACTTAGCAGTTGAACCAGGCCAAGATGGCTAGCCACAAGATTAACACGCGGAGAATACTGAAAGACTTTGCGGGAAAGGGGTACAGGAGAATATGAGTGTCACTTAGAAGCTTATACATTAGTTTAAAATATTTTTTACTTCTAATCATGAGAATATCCTTGCATCTCCTCACAGTTAAACATGCATACCTGTGAGAGTCTCCATATTTTCCTGCTAGAGTTCTCATCTCCCGCTCATGTATATCTATGTCCCAAACTATAGGTTTGCATTTTCCTTTCTACCAAGGTATAAAGGCCTGAGGTCTTTATCAAAAGGGAAACATTAATAGAATTGATTCTTTAAGTAGATAGAGTTCCTATCTGATGAAGAGGGCTGTGGAGAATAAACTTTAAAATTTATCAAAGAACTTTTTTGGCACTATCATTTACATTACAGCTCTTTTACACACCAGACTGAAAGTAACACTAAGGCAATGTGGTTAGTAGGTTGACTTTGAAATTGCTTTGCTGTCCTGGCATATTTCTCATAGCATACTGATTGAACGGTCTCTTATTCTAGCTGGATATGGTACAAATATAAACTCACAAAGGAGCAAAACAGATTTCTTAAAACTAGAAGTTGTAGACCAGGTAACCACAAAATTTCTATTTTGTCTCTATCACATGGTTTGGTGGAAGGGAGTACTAAGCCCACCAATCTGGTCTTTGCCTACATGTAAAATTCCTCGCTGAAATGCTCTCATTGTCTGAGACATTTGTGAAAAGGCTGCCTGAGTGGAAGGTCTCTGAAACTGATCATTGTAAGAGGGAGAGATCTGAGGTAAAATGCCTGTTTGACCCACCAGCCCGTTCTATTGCTTCAGCCATGGCTATTGACACAGAAATGTGTTCTACCCTTGCATCTCAAGGAAGAATTTCCACTTTGAAATTTCATTCATTCTGAAAACACCCATTGGGTTGGCCATATTTCCTCTTCATTCAGGTGATGTCAGAGCCCACTATCCATTTGAAAGCCTTAACATCTTCAACAGCCATATATCATATCCTGCAGTTTATTTCAAAACCATTCACAGACCAAAGGGAATATTTTCTCTTCATGGAGGCAACTGCAGGCTTGTAACTTCTTCATCCTCTGAAAACCACAGAATAAAGTTGGCATTATCGTCTGCAGTTAGCTGTCAAATTCATCTAATGCTTTATCAGGAGAATTAGGGACAAAATTACTCTCAACACTCCATGTCAGGAAAGTAGATTTGGGTTCTCCACCATGTAAGGCATTAAAAGTAGTCCTTCTGTCAGAAATGTAAAAATCAGGAGACCAAAGAATGGAATAAACAATATTTTGACGTAAACAGATTACCAAAATGAGTGGAATGACCGTCTGGTCACCCAGGGGAGAGGGGTGGTTTATTCGGTTAACACTTCCACCCCTTAAAGACAATGGTGTGCAATCAATGCATATAGGGCCTTTCAGGCGCGTTGCTAGGTGACACGTACTATCAACAGAAAAATGCCGGATGTACAGAGGACAGCTCCAGGCCCAAGAAGGATCAACACCCTCTGATGATATTTTAAACTTAATTCAGTGCCCGATGAAGATTGTGACAGGTTCTGTGGCCAGAGCAGAAAAGATGTTTGCATTTCAAAATCCGACTTCGTAAAGTTGCTCTGCTGTGTGCAAAGAGTGTTTAATTTGGTAACAAGTGAATCATGGCCCAAAGAGTAGTTGGTTCAAATAGGAAAAGGCACCCAGCAGGGGCATCCTGAATATTCATTTCTTGCGAGGCACAGCAGTCATTTTACAATCTCCACATCAGTATCAGAGCTGATCATTTGTCTCAGATTGTCTATGCATTCTCTCATTTTTTCATCTCTAAAATCTATTTTAGGAACAGCCCTCGAAGCCATTTGCAACAGCTTCTTCAGAAATTCTAAAGAAAGGAAAGAAACTTGAATAGGATCACATCACCCCATACAACCATGAAAACCTATTTTGCGGGGCATTCTTGAAACCAGCCCAGAAGCTCTTAAGAGTTTTTGTATTTATTTACCCATTTCTTTCTCTCCCTTCTCCCTCCCCTTAATGGATTTTTATATTCAAATGCAAAAGATTTCCATGTGCACTAAAGATCCATTTATGTATTGGTTTAGAAGATCATGCCATGATGCTGAGAAATGCAACTTTTTCATAAACAGATGTTTACAAATTCAGTCTTTATACCAGGAAAAACACACTCATCACAAAGGGCCTATTTTCCATATTTGGAGGCAAAACCCTTTTGAAAAAACCTCATGTCTCGAAAGTCTAGGAAGTCAGATAAGATATATCAGTCCTCAAAGCCACCAAACCTGTAAAATGTTTTCCTAACTAGACGCTGGTGGATCCTGCATGCATGCCCTGGGTTGCTGCTGACAACAAACCCTTGCTTGCACAGGCCCTGAAAGTTGTGTAGATGAGAGAGTGGTGAGGGACACAATCAATGTATTCAGTTCAGGACTCTTTATTCACCTAGTGGAACACAAGCTTTTTAAGAGCCCGAGTCACATAATTTTCAGTGGGCAGGTTTGCCCTCTTTTGTCCTCAAGAGTTTGGTCTGTTTATTAAACCAATAAGAGCCCCAGAGCATTTTGTCTAGTGGGCTAAAAACTCCAAAGCAGAGTATATTAACACAGATTGAGAAGAGGATGGGGGAGGGGCTGGGGTCTTGACATTCTTTTTCCTGTCTCATCCACAAAGCTAATTTTATAGGGTTGTTCCTGTCATGCTTAAGCTACAGGTAGTAAGGGGGAGATGGAAGGCAGATAAAACCACACAATAGCATTCCCAGGCCTTGTTTCCTCGCCTCACTGAGGGTGGTTCTCTCTCACAGAGGCATAAAAGCATTGTGAAGTAATGAAGAAAGAGCATAGAAAAAAACCTAACAAGTTCCGACAATAATTACATTGAGACCACTTGGCCACCATCCTCCCACTATAGGTGA